>NW_005178726.1:0-15345 GCF_000350225.1 Chondrus crispus | reverse complement strand
AGATGTCAACGTGTGGAGGTGGGGAGATATGGCGGAAAACTTTTTTCGGTGGGAGGCGGAATCGTGCACATGCGACGTGTGGCTTGTCGAATGAGAGCTCCACAACGGCCTGTACAAATAATGCATCTGCGCCTGCCCTTCTTCTTATATCCCTCACGTCTCCCTCCTTCCGCCTTCCGCCGTCGCCCTCCCCCCACTCCTCTCCCCTTAGCCCTTTTGCGTGCATCATCCCCCTCCTCCATCTCTATCATGTCTACACCCGCTTTTCTTGTCGTGTGCGTGTCAGCGCACCGCCCGCCGTCGCGCCCGGCCGCGCCGTCGCATCCTACCGCCCCGCCGCGGCGCGCCACGCGGCGGGGCCCCAGGGCGTCTAAACGGCGTCTGCGGCCGACGGCCGTGCCGGACCAGCAGCTTCTCGAGTGCGCGAGGGCGGCGTCCAAGCTGTCTGCGGCGCGTAAGACGCTGCGCAAGCGGCTGGGATCAGAGCCGGGCATCGCGGAGGCGGTGTCGCTGGCGGCGGACTCCGACGGCAGCGTGTCGCTGGACCTGGACGAGTGGCGGCATGTGTTCGACGCGCGCAACGAGGTGACGGTCAAGTGGCTGTGGTTGGTGGCGGCAGTTGCGCGCAAGGCGCACCGCACATACCTACAGGCGTTCCCGGAGATGTCGGCCGCACTGAGCTTGGGCGATATGACGCAGGAAGGGGTGTGCGGGCTGATGACGGCCGTGGAGAGATGGGACCCCGCCAAGGACTATGCTTTTGACGCGTTTGCGTTTTACTCGATCAAGCATGCTATCCTACGGGCGATTGAGAATCAAAGCCGGCCGATTCGACTCCCCGTGCACGTGCTGAACAAGCTGTCCAAGATGCGCAAGATCAAGCAGCAGGTGGACTTGTCCAAAGGCGGGAGGGAGCCGTCGGTGCAGGAGGTTGCGCGGTTGGCCGGGGTGGGTTACAAGGAGGCCGAGCTGTACCTGGATCGGAGCAAGACGCTGCGCAGCATCGACGCGCCGGTGAGGGGTGGGGCAGAGGCGAGCTTGCGGGAGTTTTTGGTGGACGAGTCTGTGGACGTGGCGCGGCAGGTGGAGAGGGCGTGCTCCCGGGAGGCGGTGCAGGAGCTGGTCAAGGGGACGGACCTCGAGGAGCTGGAGAGGTCTGTGCTGCTGCTGAAGTACGGGCTGTCGGATGGGGTGGAGAGAGTGCGGGCCGAGGTGAGCCGGATTTTGGACGTGAGGGTGGAAAAGGTGCGCAGGGCTGAGCTCAGCGCGCTCAGGAAGCTCAGAGTGACGGCCGGGGAGGACTGGGCCGGGTGGACAGGGCTCACCTGAGGGGGGGGTGTTTTGTTGCATTTTGCCGCTTTATTTGCCTCTTTACGTGGGGCGCAAGAGTTTTGTAAGAGTTTTGTTGTGCGATTTGCACGCTGGGGACGGGACGATTCCCCGCTGGGGCGGAGGGGGAAGAACTGTGTCGCAGACTTGAGAGCACACGGGTTAGTGGGTAGAACTCGCGTAGGTCGTTGGTAATAAACATGGACATGTTCCTGGGGGTGCGGCGGCTTTCCTGGAGCAGAGAGTTATGATACAGGTAACGAATCGGAATTGCACCAGATCTTTCGCTGCCCAATCCCGTGCAAGGGACACGCCCCTTGAGAGCGTACACTGCCACGCCCTCATACTGTACTCTGTAAGGTACTGTAAAGCTTTTCCATGCTGTAGAAATTAGCGGCCTACGTGTGCACTTCCGTACACTACTGTAAGGTAGATGCGCTTGCCTGTTTTTTTCTCTGCCTTTATAAGCAAGGCCCTCTCTCGGATAGCGAGAGAGGAAGAAGGAGAGACAGACAGAATAGTGTTCGACATCCCGCAGGTGGAGTGGCTCGATCACACGAGCCCCCATCATTGCGAGGTATCAATCCGGTCGAAGGGTTGACGAATATAAAATTCTCTTTATTTTTCCTACCTCACCTGCGTATTTCTGTGAAATACCACACATGCAGAGCTCATCGCCGTCACACTCGTTCCCCCCTTGGTGGCCCTTCTCGTGAGGCCCATCTCGTGTGGCCCATCTCGTGTGGCCCATCTCGTGTGGATTCCCCACACGTGTCCAAAAAAATTAGTAACACGTGTCCCAATTCCCGTGTACACGTGTACCACCACAGCAACCAACCCACACGTGTACTACACGTTGTGGACAACTACCCGACCCACTGTACGGCGCAACGCCCTCCTCACCCGCCCCCACCTCCCCTTCCCCGCCGCACCGAGAGCATGTCCCGCCTCGGCGCCGAGGACCCGTTCCTCTCCGTGCAGCATGAGGCCGAGCGCAACTGGGCGTCGATCGAGTCCGACATGGACGCGCTACGCGCCTCGCCCGCGGCGGGCGACGGCCCCGCGCGCCGCGCCGTGCTGCAGAAGCTGGACAACCTGCAGTGGGACCTCAACGACATGACGGACGCGGTGCGCATGGCGCAGGCGGCCCCCGCCCGCTTCGGCCTGACGCCCGAGCAGGTCCGCGCGCGCGAGCGCCTAGCCGCGCGCCTGGCCGCCGCCGCGCGCCGCGCGCGCGAGGAGCTCGCCGCCGGCCCCCGCCCGCGCCTGCTGGAGGGGCGCGAGGCCGCCGCGCGCGAGGCCAACCACGCATTCGTCGACGACCAGCAGAGGCTCCAGGAGGACATCATGGACAGGCAGGACGAGGACTTGGGCCACCTCGCCCAGGCCGTGGAGAGGATCGGCCTCATGGGCGAGGGCATGCATGATGAGCTCGCCGAGCAGGGCCTCATGCTCGATGAGCTCGGCGGAGAGCTGCATGATACTAGGTCGCGCATGGCAAAGGTCCGCGAGAAATTGGAGGGCGTTATGGCGGAGACTGGGCCTAGGCAGTTTTGTACTATTGTTTGGCTGTGTGTCACCTTTCTTGTGCTTACTGTTCTCGTTGTTATCACATGACCCCTCTTTTTGTAAATCAACTACTGACTTATCCGCGACGCTCCACTCGATTCCCCCCGACTATACGCCAACCTAGTCCCATGAACATGTACATGCATGTTGTCAACGCTGCGTTTACATAATCTGCTGCGAACAAGACTTAATTGACTCATGCCCATGTCGTGTCAAAATTGTTGTTCGACCACCTCATTCAAGCTCGTCGTCATCCTCGGAAACGTCATCGAGATTCAGTTCAAGACCTCTGCTTTCAATCTCGTTAACTATTCGGTCGTCGTCAATGTCGTCATCCAAATCGTCCTCGTCCTCGTCGTCCAGGTCATCGTCATCGTCGTTATCCAAATCGTCGTCCTCCTCATCCAAGTCATCATCTAAGTCGTCTTCATCATCGAGCTCTGTCATCTTCATATTCTCCTCAATCCCGTGTTCACCACTCACATCATCCATTATTTCGTCGCTTTCTATGTCCAGGTCAAACCCAGCGTCACGAGCGTCTCTAGCTCTATCGTTAACTTCACTCCTCCGTTTCCGATCTCCCATGCGTTCCGAGCCTCTTTCTTCTAAATCAGCAAGGTGCATCGCCTCTAAGGTTGCTAGCAACTCTGCAGATTCATCGTCCACTTCTAATTCATCTTCATTGCCAATCCTTAGATCATCGTCACTCTCGTCCCCATCACCTGTTTCAGAGTTGAAAGAAGTGGACGTACGATGGAAATTAAACGATTCCTCTGGCCCAGTATATAACTGATACTCTTCTTCTTCATCTTCTTCATACTCGTCAACGTCATCTTCATCAATATCCGCATCCTCGTCTTCTCCGAGGCAAGAGTCATCCTCTTCGGGGTCATCGAAGTCGAAAATTTCCCTCTTCTCAGACAGGCTGAACCCCTTCCTCAGCGCCGATCCAGAACCCTTGCATGAGTCGCAAAACTGTTTTCCGATCCCGTTGCATAAAATGCATTGGGCTTCCCCATAGTTGTCGACGCAAAGATTAGGACGATTCCATATCTTCTCTAGAAGCTCTTTTCGAGATTCTGACATACCAATTTTATCTAGCGGTGGTACCCAACCGCTTCCTAGACAAGCCGAACAAGTGTCAAGTCCACTGCCGCGGCAAGTCTGACAGTTTGCCACAATACCCTTTCCTTTTGAACTTCCCACGCGTCCTCCTCCAATAGAACGCCCATCTGATCGCACTTTAGCAATCTCCTCTTCTGTCATCGGCTTCCATTCATCGGGGGGTTTATGAATTTTGAAGGATCTGTTGGCAACCCGGCGGACAGCAGTAAATTTCTGTCTTCTCAAGGAGCCTTTTCTGACTGCATCACCTCTAATGGAAATCGATTCTTCCATTTCATCATCAAGCGCTTCATACGAGTCATCGTCTTTCTCTCTTGGCGCGTCTGCTCGCCTCGAATCTATTTGTTTCGTCAGTCCCAGAATCCGAGAGATGTTGGATGCGGGGGGGGCCCGGCCCTCATCAATTCTTGGTTCACGCGTCGTCTTCCTTTCTTGTGGTTCTTTCCGCTTCTGTGGATTGCCACTTCTAAGAGCTTGATTTCGCAACAACATGCTCGGTCTTGTGGAACGAGGCTGCTTCGAACGATTCCCAGAGCTTGCTTTGGGACCCTCACGAGCTATGGCCATCAATTTTTGGAAAGAAGTCTCCCCGTCGGATTTGTCTTCCGTCGGGTTGGTGTCTTGTTTCTCTTCACCATCGGGGGGAGTTGATGAATCTTCGCTGGACTCAGAAGCTCGAACAGCTCTTTTCTGTGCTCTGAAGCCAGATTTTCGCGGGGCGAAGCTATTCATTTCGCTTTCATCTCCGATTTCTGCCTCCTCGAATCGATCATCCATCGCGGGATGGAACTCATTTCTGGCTCCACCGCGCCGGACGGATTCTGTGCCGCTGTCTGACGAATCGTCATCAACAGCGTTGACGTCAACTGCAAGACTATCCTCATCCCCCTCGCCAGCAAGAAGATCACGGGCTCCTTTCGTTGATGCTCTTGCTTTTAAATCTGCGAGCCACTTAGCGCGATCGATTTGTCCTGTCTGTGGCCTTCCCGTGCCTTTTCCTCCATCTGGTTTCTGCTTCCTGGGTGCTACTCCTTTTTTCATGATGCCCTGCTTTCCCAGGTCTATGGAGCCAAACAACTTGTCAACTGCATCAAATGCACTTGCGGCAGCTGTTTCCCTATCCATTCGTCTTGCTGAACCCTCTTGTGAGTTTTTATCAACTTCTGACGAGTTGCGTTCTTGAGCGTCCAAACTGGAATAATCCACGACTCGTTGTCCCGGGCCTGCCTCTTTCCTATACCTAGAATAGAATCCACCGTCAATATTATCATCAATATCAATAGGCTCGCCATCTCGAGCATCTGGATCCTCTAGGATAATCTCCTCATCAATGCCAGCTGAGTCACCATCGGGTTTTGCTGTTCCCTCTTCAAAGGAGTTCTCGCCCTCTGCCCCCTTCGAATCGTTAACACTTTCTCTCGGGCGAGATCTTGGCCGCTCCGGCCGCTTTTGTGCTAGATTTGGGATATCCTGATCGCCATTCTCCTCTCCGTCAAAAAATCCGAACAAATCACTAGCAGACCGAGAGGCAGAAGCAGTTGGCTGACTTTGCTGAGGGCTTCGTCGGCGATTCTGATTGCGCTGGTTAGAACCTGGGAGAGAACGGGATGAGCGCGGCACAGCGTCTGAATTTTCATCGGCAGGGCCCTCTGTGGGACGCCGCGGTTGGCTCCGATTTGCATATGGGATAGTTCTGCGAACCGGGAGATACGTCACGAAGCTGAGAGCTGAAGCTTGCGGTAGCGCAGACATAGCTGCCGATGGTTACGAGGGTTCAGGAACGTCTTAACTTCACCGTCTGGCACGTTGTCCAGTCCGAAAAGCCCGGAGTGGAGAGCTTCAGAGAGCATACTCGTACAGTCGCAGATCTCTCAGCGCCTAGCGATGCTCGCACGATGAGATCTTCCCCTCAATATCCAATCATGTCCATCTCCGAAAATTGCGACACAAAAAGCCGAATCCCTCTACAATATGGATTTTTTTTTTTTTTTCTCGTCAACCCATTCCTCGCTATTCTCTGGTACTGTATCTGTCCGCCTCAATCTTTTTTCTGCGGATGTACAACAAAATGGTTCTTAGCAAAACTGCAACCTCATGTTGAGTCGCTCTCTCCCACTGAAATAATATTAAGATTAACGGAGTGGAGCGAATGGGCTTAATGCGATGGCAGCACGTGGATATGCCACTTTGTATACTATGTCCTTTACTTCTAAGGATAGAGATCAGACAGTTCACGATTCTCGCTCAAATTCTTTTGAACATCCGGACAAATGGCTCAGCCACCGAATATTAGGCGGTTAACAGAATACCAAGACATCTCTCTTCCTATAAAGTATCAGTGTCTTGTTATTTTTGTCTGCAGATAGACAACCTGTTGAACTTGGCGCTAGCTAGACTCTTTCGCGGCATTCTTCGGTGATTTTGAAACAACTCTCTAAATGTACACACAAGGGAACCTTTTTGAAATTCAGAGCACACTGTGTGTAAACACTGAATCCGGGAAGGGAAAGAGCAGCAGAGGAGCCAGGAAGATAAATGGCTGCCTCTTATCGCTTAACAGAAGCCATTAGCTTTTGTCACTGAACAAACCTCAACCATCATCTAATTAAATCGACCCCCAGTGCCAATTCTAAAACATTCCTCCGGTAGTGCCTTGCGCGGCGGCACTAGCGGCCTGCTATGCAAATATGAGGCATTGGTTCGTGAATTTTTCATAGATACGTTCCAAGGAGCGCGATAAACTCTTTCCTTGATATCTGCACGGGCCTGTCGGAAAGCATGTGCAGCTGCCTGTATAAAGTGGGCGAGCATGGTGCGAGGGTGGTGATCACAGCAAAGGGGCCATAATATTAAGGCACAGTGTATTTGACACTTTCAATGTCGCTAGACAAAGGGTCACACAGCACAGGTCCACATACATCGCGCACCGACTCCAGAAATGCCTGCATACCAAAAAGAGAGAGCGAATTTGACAAGAAATTTCAGTATTAAGATTTGGAGCAAGAACAGACTTGGTCTTAATGTCAAGTTGACTCTTGTCGTCTCTGCAAGACTGCAAGTCTATGGTACTTTTTGAAACACTATTTGTGTATCTTTGCCACTCTAACATGGTTGCCTCTATGAGGGCAGCTTCTGATGGAACTTTTATCTCGCTTGTAGCTGTGTGTCCTGAATATGCACCTACAAATTCATATGTTAAAACATCTCGCATTCTCCCGTGGCGGTTTCTACGCTGGACGGCCTAGAAATCAGTGTAAAGCAGCGCTATTTGCATTGAGCATGGGCTACAGACACCGCGAAGGATAGTTTCTGCTACAATGTATCTCAGACGAGAAAAAACTCTGTATCAGATTGTCCTCAGAAATTCAGAGTGCTGCGCAATCTCTACGTTGTTCCCAGATATACCCCTTGGATTGAATAGAAACGATGTGGAATGGATGGGCTGCTGCACACAACGTAACTTTCTTTTGCCAACCTCGTTCAGGATCCTTTCTTGTAGGCAATGACCGCGTTTAGAGGGGGGACCAACTCAATTTTCTCACTATGATCAAACCCTACCTCTTTCACCCATCCATCGAAGTCGCGGCTTGTGAAATCAAATCCACCTTCCTGGTTAACAAGCATGTTGAGTGACATCAGGAGAGCAGGTACGCTTCCCCTTCTGTCATCTTCGATCAGATGGTCTATCGCTACCAAACGGCCACCAGGATTGAGTGCATCATATGCCTTTCGCAGAAGAACCATCTTCTTCTCAAGGTTGTAATCGTGAAGGATTAGCCCCATTGTGATTACATCTGCCTTGGTAAACGGCCAGTCCCAGAAGGAGCCTGACGCAATACTGATCTTATCGGTTAGACCTCGTCTCGCAATGTTTTTTCGGGCAAGTTTGGATACACGTTCTAGATCTAGGGTGGTAGACTTCACGTGTGGATTAGCTGAAACGACTTCACACGACAGTAGGCCGAGTGCACCTCCCAAATCGAGATGGGAAGATACCGTGCCCCAGTCCATTTTTTTTGCAAGTTCGCGCTGCGCGTCGTTGGTGAGCGCACCCATGGCTTGCATGAATCCCTCAAGCTTCTCATCTGTTCCAAAAATGGAAGACCAGACATCCTTCGCTCCACCATTTCTTGGATGTGATTCATTCTGACAACGGCCAGTTTGGAGAGCCTCTGTGAAATGACCCCAGTACTGATACAGACGGGTAGCACACATTTCCATGAAGCCACCTTTGTACGTTGGAGTGCCCTTGACCAGGTAGTAAGCTGGCAGGGGCCCGTTCGAGTACCGTGCCTCAGGACCGTCTCCTTCACGAGTGAGCATGTTGAGGGAGAGAAGAGCGTCCGCAAAATCTGGGACCGCTGGCTGATGGAGTTTTAGGGCGGTTGCGATTTCAGAGGCTGTCAAAGGACCACGGGAGAGCAGTGTGAATAGATCCAGTTCGACCGCCGTCAGCAAAACGCGGGAGGCGCTGAAAGCAACCCCGAGGTCTAGCAATGGTCGAAGGTCGGGGGCGTCGGGGGGGGGCGTCATGGTGTTGAAGCTGAAGATGGAATGAGATGAGAACAATGCGGGGCAATTCACTCCGGAATGTCGGTAGTTGAGGTGAGGCTGTGAGGTGTGGCAGTTACTACCCTTGAAGGGTACAGTACCCTCGGGTACTTTGCTTGGCGCGCGCTGCCTGACGGCGCATTCCAATCGACATCGGAGGGGGCGTGAATTGTGCGTAACTGGAGGCCAGTCTCGGGAGCAGGACGAGAAGGTGTTTGATCGTGGATCAATTACTACTGTTTGGCCTTTAACGGTGCTGTGTGCCCGCCATTTTTTTGGCGGGACGCGGAGAAGCGAGGAGGTAACATTGCGGGAAACTGGAGGCCTGTCTCGTGAACATGACGAGAAAGTGTTTGATCGTGGATCAAATAACACTGTATCACTCGACTACTTTTTTGACCAATCAGCGACCGATAAAGTGGTCGCCGGCTGACTACTTTTGACCATCTGATCAAGCCCTCTCGTGTCTAGACGACAAGCAATTTGACCTCATATGAGGTCAGTCATGGCCTCATATGAGGCCAGCTTTTTTTTTGCAAAAATATATAAATTAAATCGAAACTTTAAAACATTCAGTTTGGACACCATTTCTTTAACGTATACGCGCTCGGCAATAACATCTTGCAAAACATTGGGATGGCGGTTTTCAATGCACAGAGAGACTAAGAATCTAATGAAGTATCAATGATGAGTTGACTTTTTAAACAGGCGTTTTGGTTGTGAAGATATCAACATAAAACCTTTTGAGGTTGGTCAAAAAAGGCTCCTTTTTGGGCATTTTAAAAATGGCTGGAGAAGACGTGCAGATCTCACCAAACTCCACCCTTCCACAACGCAGAAGTCAACTGCCGTGTCGAGAGTATCTTTTTTCCATCTTGTTGAGCTAGCACAAGTCGAGAAAAATAAGTTGAAAAGTGACCTCATATGAGGTCAAATGGCCTCATATGAGGTCATTTGTCACCTAGACACTCGACCCCTCTCCACTCCACCACTCCCGCACCACTTCCCATTCCATCCTTGCACTGGAGTTCCACATTCCAAGACCCCTCTCTCGAGCTGTCGGTGATGCCCGCTTCGCCAATGCCCTTTCAGAACAGCCGCAAGCACACTCTGGCAGCTCTAGCAGTATCGCTAGCAGCTCTGACGACATGTCTTGTCGCCCGGAGGGGGACAACAATGCGCCGCAAGCGCCGTCATCGCAACAAGAACCCAAAGTACCTCCGCCCAGCCATTATTCGCCCTCGCACACAGCGGTCCACTCCTTGGCGCGTGCTTCTCTCGTTCGGGAAAGACTCCGACTTCCTTGTATCCGTAAATATCACGAAGGCCTTACTGCTAAACAGTATAACAGTATACTTCCATTTTTTATACAGGAACAATTGAAATATAACTTCGGTAGCCCTTATCGAAGGGGACCGAAAACAAGAGGACGCAGTACGCAACTGGAAAGTATTGATTTGTTCGGGTTGGCTTGAGAGGGAGGATCGGATCCGTCCAAAAGGGATGCCATGTTGAGATGACAGTGTCAGAATGCGGGCGCCAGGTTTGAGGAGGAAGGTGTGGCTCGCTTTGGGATTAGGGGATGGGGAGGTTGTCGGCGAGTGGGGGTGCGAGTGGGTGTACAGTTCGCAACATGTTCCAACTGGGGTGGAACCGCCACGGAACGGCAGTGATGGAGTGCAAGAGTGGTGGGGACAATCAATTTTTGAAACTATCATACAATGGTAAAGTGTTAGAGTGCTATTTTCTGGATGCACCCACTCTGTATCAGATTGTCCTCAGAAATTCAGAGTGCTGCGCAATCTCTACGTTGTTCCCAGATATACCCCTTGGATTGAATAGAAACGATGTGGAATGGATGGGCTGCTGCACACAACGTAACTTTCTTTTACCAACCTCGTTCAGGATCCTTTCTTGTAGGCAATGACCGCGTTTAGAGGGGGGACCAACTCAATTTTCTCACTATGATCAAACCCTACCTCTTTCACCCATCCATCGAAGTCGCGGCTTGTGAAATCAAATCCACCTTCCTGGTCAACAAGCATGTTGAGTGACATCAGGAGAGCAGGTACGCTTCCCCTTCTGTCATCTTCGATCAGATGGTCTATCGCTACCAAACGGCCACCAGGATTGAGTGCATCATATGCCTTTCGCAGAAGAACCATCTTCTTCTCAAGGTCGTAATCGTGAAGGATTAGCCCCATTGTGATTACATCTGCCTTGGTAAACGGCCAGTCCCAGAAGGAGCCTGACGCAATACTGATCTTATCGGTTAGACCTCGTCTCGCAATGTTTTTTCGGGCAAGTTTGGATACACGTTCTAGATCTAGGGTGGTAGACTTCACATGTGGATTAGCTGAAACGACTTCACACGACAGAAGGCCGAGTGCACCTCCCAAATCGAGATGGGAAGATACCGTGCCCCAGTCCATTTTTTTTGCAAGTTCGCGCTGCGCGTCGTTGGTGAGCGCACCCATGGCTTGCATGAATTCCTCAAGCTTCTCATCTGTTCCAAAAATGGAAGACCAGACATCCTTCGCTCCAGCATTTCTTGGATGTGATTCATTCTGACAACGGCCAGTTTGGAGAGCCTCTGTGAAATGACCCCAGTACTGATACAGACGGATAGCACACATTTCGAAGAAGCCACCTTTGTACGTTGGAGTGCCCTTGACCAGGTAGTAAGCTGGCAGGGGCCCGTTCGAGTACCGTGCCTCAGGACCGTCTCCTTCACGAGTGAGCATGTTGAGGGAGAGAAGAGCGTCCGCAAAATCTGGGACCGCTGGCTGATGGAGTTTTAGGGCGGTTGCGATTTCAGAGGCTGTCAAAGGACCACGGGAGAGCAGTGTGAATAGATCCAGTTCGACCGCCGTCAGCAAAACGCGGGAGGCACTGAAAGCAACCCCGAGGTCTAGCAATGGTCGAAGGTCGGGGGCGTCGGGGGGGGCCGTCATGGTGTTGAAGCTGAAGATGGAATGAGATGAGAACAATGCGGGGCAATTCACTCCGGAATGTCGGTAGTTGAGGTGAGGCTGTGAGGTGTGGCAGTTACTACCCTTGAAGGGTACAGTACAATACGGTTGCCAACCGTTGCCAACAACCGTCGGTTGGACGATGGCGAGATTTAGCATCAGACAAGTGGGCTCCGTGCGCGCTTCGCGCGCCGAGCCAAGGAGGCGTGGAGGAACACTATTTGGGAAGGGTGGCAATGAAAATATGTAAAGACAATGGCGTTTACTTTTTTTGGTAACTACTGAAGGACCTCGGGGTACACTACGTTTCGCGTGGTTTCATTGGACTCTCGAGTGAGGACAGTGACGTTGCCTGGGTGAGTAGTCCTTGATAGTGCGACATAGAGTTGGCCGTGCGAGAAGCAGTGATCTCGTAAGTCGAGACCAATGCGGTCACCGAAGGATTGGCCTTGCGCTTTGTTCGTTGTAAGGGCGAAGCACGTGCGAATGGGGAACTGCGTTCGGGTGAAACCAGGGATGGGAAAGTTGTCGTCTCCTGGTCCGCAGGGCATTCGAGGAAGACACAATCTGTTGCCTTGGTGTGACCCGGTGGTAACGTGTAGAAAGAGCAGGTTGTTGGTCATGTTCTCGATGACATATCGCGCGCCGTTGACGTGACCGGTAGCGGGATCGAGATTGCGCAGAAGCATGACGATGAAGCCTTTCTTGAGCTTGAGCTTGTGGTCTGGTAGAGCAGATCCGGCGGTCAAGGTGTTGAGCATTTCTGTGGGATAGATTAGCGCGTTGGTGTCTTCGTTCTCGACCTTGTCTGCGCTCAAATACGTTCGATACGATCCCGGAATCATGTTGCCGATGACCTCGTTGACTTCCTCGAGCGGCCTGTTCTTTGTGGTGAGTATAACGCGCTTGGTGAGCCAGGCAGGGTCGGCGTGATTGTCTCGAATCCCTTGGAAGACCTTGAGGCATAAATTGCGGATGGTGTGCTCGAACGCAACGGACTGTGGTAGTGAGATCCATTCCGGGCGCTGTTCGCCTTGAAGTCTGCCTTCCCCGACGCTGAGGAGGAATTCTGGAAAGTTGAGAGCCTCCACATCTGCTGCAGGGTCCGCTCGGAGAGCAGCAAGGCGCATGTTCTCGGTAAGGCGCAGGAATCGGCACTCTCGATACAGCGGGGAAGCCTTGACGCACGCGCTCACGATTTGACCTCGGGACCCGCCCGTAACGACGGGAAGGATTCGTCTAAAGTCTCCAGCGAGCACGAGGAACTTTCCTCCGAAGGGCCGGTCGGTTTGCATCAAGTCTCGAAGGGAGCGATCGACAGTCTCAATGCAATGTCGATGGCACATGACGATCTCGTCCCATATGATGAGATCGACTTGTTGCAGTGTACGGCCTGTGTCGGAGTTTGCGGAGAAGCTGCACGTGCTTTCGGCAGATACAGGAATGGGAATCTTGAACACGGAATGAGATGTGCGTCCACCGTCGAGCAGCACAGCAGCAACAGCAGACGTAGCGACAGCGATGACCTGCTTACGGCGCGTACGAAGGAAGTCTTGAATGGCGCTGAGCACGAATGTTTTGCCTGTTCCGCCAGGAGCATCGAGGAAGAAGAGACGACCACTTCGTGTCGGCATAGAAGGTCCCGCAACGGCGCTTAAGGATCCTTGAAGCAATGCAGAGACGGATACGCCTGGAAGCAAGGAGCCCACTATTTCGTCAAAGGCATGACGTTGATTTGTGTTCAACAGCGGCAACGACGTCTGTAGTCGCCCTTCCCACTGCTGCGCTCTAGCTTCGGGGGTCTCGATCTCGTTTTGCTGTTCCAAAGCGGGCAGGCTGTCATCGGGCAGTGGGAGTCCGAAGTTTGCGAGCGTCCAGTCGGATCGCACGGTCTGCAGAGCCTCCTGTACCTCTCGAAGTACGTAAGATGTGGCGTGGTGATCATCGCGAAGCTGCTGTCTTCGAATGGGTTGTCTGCGTGCACGATTGCGAATATCGGTGAGAAACATGTCCAGGTGGTCGTTCCACAGCGAGAGAGGGTCCGAAGGCTGGCAGTGTGCCAGAATCGTAGCAAACAGATGAGAAAGAGGAACGAAGCTTGACCGGAATGAATCTCGGATTGCGTGCTTCCACTCGGCATCGTCGGCCAGCAAACCGAGTCGTAAGCAAGCTTGTCGGAAGCTGGTGCACTGCTCGCCGTCGATATTTCGCAAGTTCTCGAAGGATGTTGCCCCTGGCACTTGTGTGAGGAGGAGGCGAAGAAAGTAGCGCTCACCCTCCCTCGGACTGACAGTGTAGATTCGACCGACTACGTTGGCACCTGTACCACTGAAATCGTAGGCTTCCTCTTCGCTGGTGGCGTTTCGTCTTCGCAGGGTTGCTCTTGGACTCCATGACTTGGTGCGTGTCTTCCATGTAAAGTACCTTGGAAACTTGTGGTACCGAATATGCCGCGCGCTTGGGTACTTCTCGTTGGCTTTAAACCACTCGGTCAGCTTCGTGCCTGTTGCTGGTCGAAGCGCCGCCTCCTGCTCTCGCCCTTCCTCAAAGTAAACCGTGTGGTGGTTGGGCAGATGCACTGCAAGCCTGACTACTGGAGGATTGCGATCTACAATGTCAAAGGAGAATAACCTCCATGCGGCCTCCGATGCCGAAACGTATCTGGCATCTTGGAAGTTGGAGATCTCGTCGTAGCGCTCGTTCTCGGCAGTGATTTCCATGGTCACTCGGTCTTGTCCCTTGCACACATACTTGAAGAGGTACTTGATTCCGCCAACGCGTGACACGCAGAGTTCAACATTCAAATGGCAAGCGAATGAACGTAGAAGCACAGGACTGTGGGGAATGACCCAGGAGTTGTCTACCACGACGGGTTGCTGTCGTCGGCCAATACGGGAGGGTCGCTCGATGGAGACGCCACCTGCAGAGGGTGCCCTTCTTCGGTACGTGATGTAGTACTCACTGTCGGACTGGCTGGTTTCGTGTTTGAACGATTTTGGAAACCCTTTCCTGCAGTACCGCTCGCCCATGCACACGGCTGTTGGATTGTGTTCTCCACATGGATTGTGAATCATATGCTTGAGCACGACCTCTTGGAGTTCTGGATCTTGGGCAGACGGGATCTCGGCAGAGATAATGCGGTCGACGTTTTCGGGAGTACGCAGATCATTCTTGGAGACTTCATCTAGGAAAAATACAACGTGAGCGTGGGGAAGACCGCGTTTCTGAAACTCGATGACTCGTACATGGGCAACAACGGTTCCGAATACTTCTTCGTTGATGACCAAGGACATGAGATCTTTCATTTTGAGACGAAACACACGTGCGCACAGATCCGGTCTGTCCTGAGGCGTTTGGTTCGGCAGTAGGGCTCTTGTGATCTCCGGCCAGCTTGGATTGCATGTCATGGTGAGGAAGATGTCCGGGTGGCCAATTTGGTTCGATATAGCAATGATGTCGTGCATCTGCTGCCTCATATAGCGGTCACCTCCAATGTACGTGGAAGGGAGAATGAACAGTCGTCCCGCACGCACGGCATCGGCTTCATCTTCAGCACGACGGGAGTCTCCTAGGCTGTCGCGCAGTGAGGTGTAGTCGGCGGCTCGAAGTTGTGTCTGGTTGTGGCGGAGATAAGAAAGCCTTTCTGCCTCCACTTTGCAGAACTGGTCAACCAAGTATTGCTGAAAGAGTCGTGCTGCGTGCAAGATTGTGCTGAACTCGCCTGATCTTTCGAACAAATGCCATCCGTAGTACATCATCGGAGTAATCTTGGTACGTCTGCCGTCTTGAACACTGGAGA
>NW_005178725.1:0-9192 GCF_000350225.1 Chondrus crispus | reverse complement strand
ACCCCCCTCCAGCCCCTCCAGTTCGAAGAATCCTTAGCTTCTCCCCACAACAATCAAGTGAACACTTGCTGCCTTCAGCATCACCTTCAATGCAGCAAGCACCATTTCCAGTCCGTCCACGGTCACTTCCAACGGCGTCACCATCTTTGAAGCAAGTCCTTTCGGGCAAACGGCCCGCGTCACTTCCACCATCCGGAAGAAATTCATTCAAGAGCTTACGAACTTCTCCCAGTATGGCGCGCCAAACCCAACCTAATGTTCCCACAAACCCTTTGCCTTCCCCGTCACCTCCCCTATCGTTGCCATTTAGTCACTTCCAGGCAATTGACACCGAATCCACGGTTCATTTAGTAACTCAATTCCTCTTCCTAACCAAGACGACGTGTCTCTTATGCCACGCTTCTCCACGCCGTTCCGGTACGGAACATCCTCAGAATGACTGTCCATTCATGGAAAGAAGCTGCTATGCCTGTTTCTCTACGACCCATTTCGTCCCGTCTTGCCCCGTTCCAAGAAAAGTCCCTCTCAAGTGCTATGATTGCCGCCTCTCGCACTGCCTTGGCCAACCACTTCACCCCACATTCGGCCGATACGGTCGTTGCGATCTACGTCCTATGATATCACTCGCCTGGAACCTTTGGCGAATGAAGTCTTTCCAGCAACAGATCGCTGAAAACCTGTTCCCTTCCGAAATCCTTTGCCGCTTCAACTCCGTTCTCCGTGACCGCCCGGCCCGGGTCACTGAGAAGGACTTAGCCGTCATCTTCTCGGATGCATCCATAGAGTCCGCTGACGAGAATAACGACGATATGCCTCTGACAATATGGCTCCCACTGGCTTGGGCCATACATCAAGGTCTTCTCCAACTGGACTGCCAGTAGTTTTCGATATCCACATACTGCAGTATTAGGACCACATTTTCAATAAACTCTCAACGATAGAAAGCTTCAATCTTCTCGAAAACGGAACCATTCACATGTCACAGCGATCCTCACATTTCCATGTGCCCGTGCGATCACTACCCGCCGTTTTTGTTGAATCATTCATTTATACATCTTCTACGTCGCGCCATATCCAACTGCTATGCTCACCAATTGTGCCGTTTTGCTGTTTCTCCACTACACAAACAACCCCACAAAATTTACACTTGTGCTTTCGTAACGGCCATCTACTACCGAAGTAGCTGAAACAGAAAAGAAACATGCAAACGCACCGTTCAGGCCCCTTGCAAGACGCGTCTTGCGAGTAGCCCTCTCCAAAGTATCATTCTCGCACCCTTCCAAAACGCATCGTTCTCGCGCCCCTCCAGAACGCATCGTGGGCGCACCCCTCTCGAACGTATCATTCTGGCACCCCTTCAGAACGCATCGTGGGCGCACCCCTCCCGAACGTATCATTCTCGCACCCTTCCAAAACGCATCGTTCTCGCGCCCCTCCAGAACGCATCATTGGCGCACCCCTCTCGAACGTATCATTCTCGCACCCCTTCAGAACGCATCGTGGGCGCACCCCTCCCGAACGTATCATTCTCGCACCCTTCCAAAATGCATTGTTCTCGCGCCCCTCCAGACCGCATCATGGGCGCACCCCTCCCGAACGCATCAATCTCGCACCCCCCTAGAACGCGTCGTGGCCGCACCCCTCTCGAACGTATCATTCTCGCACCCCTTCAGAACACATCGTGGGCGCACCCCTCCCGAACGTATCATTCTCGCACCCTTCCAAAATGCATTGTTCTCGCGCCCCTCCAGACCGCATCATGGGCGCACCCCTCCCGAACGCATCAATCTGGCACCCCCTTAGAACGCGTCGTGGCAGCACCCCTCTCGAACGTATCAT
The DNA here is from genome assembly GCF_000350225.1 of Chondrus crispus. NCBI lineage: Eukaryota > Rhodophyta > Florideophyceae > Gigartinales > Gigartinaceae > Chondrus > Chondrus crispus. The sequence goes on along the minus strand of NW_005178725.1, from coordinate 7,353 downwards.
TCTGGCATCTCTCTAAAACGAATGATGAGCGCACCCCTATAGAACACATCACGAGCGCACCCCTCTCCAACGTAGCATTCTGGCACCCCTTCCAACGCATCATTCTCGCACCCCCTCAGCTCGCATCCTAGACGCACCTCTCCAGAACGCATCGTGCGCGCATCCCTCCCCAACGCATCTCTGACACACCGGTCCAAAATGCGTCGTTGAGGCAACGATCATCGAAACCTGCATACGGCGCTTTTCAATTTCGCGCAGTAAATAACTTAGAAAGCTTTGATGTTCAGGACATAAATTACTCCGCCTTATTGTGTAATTCAAATAAATTAAATTAATTACCTTATGCCTTATTGTGTAATTCGTACATGCGCATTAGGACACTGTTAGTGCAGTATAAGGCCCTGCCACTAAATCTGCCTGCTGTAATTGCCCCACCCAGCACGATACGTTTTGGGCATCTGACAATCTTGCCAGACGAGGGACACGGTACGTGATAAAATATGAAGTTAATAATATTGCTCATGCGCCTCTAATCGCACACGGCAAAAACTAAATTTTGCGCACTGACATTTTATTGGCTGTGCGCCGCCGTCGGCAAAATTTTAGTCAGAAATTCCCAACAGCAATGTTGCCAATACAGCGCGTATGGGGGTGCCGCCGTGTAAATCGGCCTAAAACGTATCGTCCCACCAGAAAACTGTCGCCGTTAAAACCGCCCGGCACGATACGTTTTGGGCCATATACCGTAGACAGTACCAAAATCGCACATACGTCGAATCAGGCCTGGACGATACGTTTTTTGTCATTACGTATCGATCCTGACATGTGCCAAAAACGTATCGTCCCGCGGGAACTGACCCCAGAACTAAACATAGAAATAAATCACATCCCGCAGCGCCTGTGCCGCGCGCTGCACACGGACAGCCCGCGAGAGAGAAATGTTCGTCATGGAGAGCGCGCGCCCAGGCGCGCCTATCTGCGACGATCTGTGCACGAGCGCGTCCGGGAGACTCAGCTCGTATATAATTCCTAGGCTCTACTTGCTCGTGACCGCGGGGAGCGTGTTATGTGAAGAGCATGCAGGCTCGTCCAAAGGACGTGCTGCACGACTTCGTTGAGATGTGCACCGGCGTGCAGCCTGACCCCTTCCTACCATTCCCCAAGCTTGCTCCTCCGTCCCACGACGTCACCTCCCTCTGTCCTGTCGAAACGAAAAAAGAAAAAACCTCCATCTTCACCCGTTCCGCCCTCCCTTCGTATCCCCTTGGTACCCATCCCCGCTCCCTACCCCCACCACCCAAACATAATCCTCCCCCCACACCCGACCCCCGGGGCCCGCACCTCCTCTTTCTTCCCCATACCACGCCAGCTCAAACACCATGCTGACCCCGCCGTCCGCCCTCGATCAGTCATAGAAGAGCAACATTTCGCCTAAGTGTTGTCAGAATCGTACGCAGACTTCCATGCCCCCCTCCGAACAATTGCAGCACATCTACGGCCGCTGAAGATGTTCAAGGACCCATCGGTGGAGCGGCCACACTTTGAGAGCTGGTGGAGCGGAATCATCGCATACGCTTGAAGGCAAATCCGAACCCAAGCGGACTTGTTCAGCACGTGGGCGGGACCGCGAGCGAACATCCACAGAGTTGTATAGGTGTGGGGTGCCATCGCGAGTCTATAATGCTGCAACGACGAAGTAGGGGTTATGGTATCAGTTCGCTCCGACAAGGTCCAAGTGGCGAGCGATGGTGGATGACGGATCGGATCTTGGTGAGATTGACAGATAACACAGCAAGTACAAATCGTGACGAAGGCTGCTTCTTTTTCGCGTTTCAACGCCCAAGATTTGTTGTCAATGTCGTCTTGTAGATTCTTCATTGAGTCCCTGCCGCATCTGATGTCCTCATCCATTTCAGAAAACAATCGAGCCATCACTCGAGATAATGGCTTAGCTGCCCTGAGCCATGACCCACGACTGGCCCTCTGTGATAGTCCGACCAGACTTGCCGCCGCTGTTGTCATTCGCAACTCCCATAATTCCACTCTACATTCGACACGCAGTCTCCAACTGGCCGGCACTTGTAATTCTCTCTCCGCACCTGACTCTAGACTCCACACTCCGTCTGCCCCTTTCTCGCGTCTTATCTTGCGTCCTGTCACGCCGTCAAAGCCGTCGCACGACGCCCGCCGGCTGTTAAGACCTCTTCGCCACGCCACCCGCGCCACCGCTCGCTGTCGCTCACATCATGATAGCATCAGACGCCTCTGCCAAACAAATAGAACGTGTCCAACACCCGACCGCGACTTCACGCCGAATCAACAGATCTATCCTTACCTCGGCTGTGAGATGCCGCAGCCATGGCCGCCATCGCTAGACTTTCGGATTTGGACGGCAGTGAGAGCACAATCTTCGATAAACAGATCGAGAAAAGAAGTAGACCAATCCGATAAGGGGATTTAGGAGATTGGTGCCGAATGGCGGCAGCGGCGGTGGTCGCGGCGGCGGCGGTGGCAGCGGCGGTGGCAGCGGCGGGGGCGGCGGCGGCACAAGGACGACGGCAGAGCAAGAGGACGGCAGGGGCAGGGGGATAGGGATAGACACAAAAAACAACGCAGCAACGGACTATCCCAGTATTCCAGGTCCGTCACTGCGTCTGTGGTCCCAGCATAAAGCGTTTTGGCATTTGTAAGACTTGAATCTTTAGTGCAGATGTGCAGTATGAGTGATAGCGCCCTGCGTGAGTTCCTTGAAAGCAGTGATGCAAGAAAAGTGGCTTTAAAAAGTCGAAATTCAATTTACTTATAGTGCCGGGTTCGATATAGAGCCATTTTCGTCCCACCCCCACAGGTCAGCACTATATTACCAATACAGGAAATGTTAGTATGGGTGGCCACCCATACTAGAATTGCCCTCCGAAAAGTTATCAAATTTTAATAAAGTTGTAGTATGGCTGGCCACCCATACAGCAAAATGAAATCTTGTCGCGCGACAACCGCACTAGAATCACACCCAAATCACCCCCCAAAACATTACCAAAAATCACCCTAACGCAATTTATTACACGTGCGAACAGAAATGCTTTGTATGACACGTGGTGATCAAAATGCAATCTATAACACGTTACACTGTCGAACATTAATTAATGCATATTAAAAACACTATATATTTAACTATGATGTAATTTTGTCAAATTTTACAGCAAGGACGATGTCGTACGACACTCTTCGCCGGTCTGTGATCAGTGACCACTGATCACAGACCCACTGATCACAGACCCACTGATCACAGGGCCATTTGCTAGAAAAATTGGGAATCTAAAATTTTGTCAAATTTTACAGCAAGGACGATGTCGTACGACACCGTTCGCCGGTCTGTGATCAGTGACCACTGATCACAGACCCACTGATCACAGCCCCACTGATCACAGACCTATTGATCACAGGGCCAAAATCTAAAACATTTTTTAAAATTTGCAATCTTAAGTTTTGGCGATGACAACTTCGCCACGAGCGATACCTGCTCTACCCACAGCCCCGTTGACACTTTCTTGCCCTAAAGCCAGCCTCATTCTATCTCAAGTACTTTCCACTTAATATTGAAGTCTTCTAAAACTGTACTATCCCATTAACGCGAGTATTGCTCTGTACCCACAGACCCTTCTACATTATCACCGCCCTAAAGCCAGACTCGCTCTATCTGAAGTACTTTCCATTAACATTAAGGTCTTCAAAAACTGTACCATCCTATTAACGCAAATATTTTTTCGATATTATTGGGCTGCCGTTTCAACCGGTTGTGTCCAAGATTTGGAGGTGTCGTACAACACCCCTCCTTGGTCTGTGATCAGTGACCACTGATCACAGAACCAAAATCTAAGACATTTTTCTAAAATTTGGAATCAATGGAGGTCGTGCGCGAGGACCGTTGTACGTGGGAGTTGTCTGCATAATTGCTTGGTAGTGTCAGCTATTAACTCTTGCTTGACTGTGTCAGACATTACTTAGTCCCCTACTCCATTAATTTCCTAAATACAAATATTGTAACTAGTAAATAATTGAGGTAATTTTTAATGATCATTTAATTGATGCACAAGCTCTACCATCATTCAGACAATGGTGTTTTAAACCCTGGCGTCCTTGGGACGCAGTTTGGTAATTAGTTGGGGCATGTTGTAATCATTATACATTTAATGTTAATATTTAGTTTTCAATTAGTTAGAATTTTCGTGTAGTTTGATCCAGACGACAGTACAGCACACCATACGTAATGAGACGCAGGCAATGGGTCATACCGTAGTTTCCACGCAATAAAGTATCCGACGGACACCCGCTTCTTCGTGATCGGAGGGTATCGGAGTTCACGGAACCACACTTCGAAAGCAGTGATGCAAGAAAAGTGGCATTTAAAAGTCGAAATTTCAATTTTCTTATACTGCCAGGTTCGATATAGAGCCGTTTTCGTCCCACTGGCACAGGTCAGCACTATATTACCAATACAGGAAATGTTAGTATGGGTGGCCACCCATACTAGAATCACCCTCCGAAAGTTATCAAATTTTAATAAAGTTGTAGTATGGCTGGCCACCCATACAGCAAAATGAAATCTTGTCGCGCGACAACCATACTAGAATCATACTCAAATCACGCCCCAAAAAATATCAAAAATCTTAGATTTAACGTTAATAATTTAATATTTAACTACTATTTACTTAATGTCGAGCAGTACCATCATTAGAACAATGGTACCCCGAAACTTTGCGTCCTTAGGACGCGATCGCGGAACATTACACTGTCGGACATGAATTAATGCATTTCATAAACACTATATACTTAACATAAATATTTAACTACGATTTAATAAATGTCTTGGTCGCCACGTGTACTTCATTGCATTTTAGTCATCTACACGTGTAGTACATTGCATTTTATTCGCCACGAGTAATACATTGCATTTTTGTCGTGCAACAAGATTTTCAAAAGCTGTATGGGTGGCCAGCCATACTGGAATCGACCTCCAAAAAATTAGCAAAAATTACATTAGTTGCAGTATGGCTGGCCACCCATACAGCTTTTGAAAATCTTGTTGCACGACAGAACATTGCATATCATACCAAAGACCTTGCCTGCTCTTGGAAGCCTGCACGATGTACCCTGATATTTTTGAGAGCCCGGCAGGGCTCTATAGTCGTGAAATCCCCCACTACTACTGAACAACAAACTTTACTTATATATCTTTTGCCAATCAATCGCGGAATCGACTACGTCTTTAAGCCCCAATGTCACAATACGAAGTCTAGAGTGCTCTAGAGTGCAGTAATAAGTCTGCAAATAAATAGACCCAATGCAATAAACAAGCACACCAACTGGAATGGATGTCGTGCGCGAGGACTGCTATTAATTAATCCCCTACTCCGTCAATCCCCTAATTAGAAATATTGCAATTAGTAAATAATTGACGTTAATATTTAATGATCATTTAATTGTTGCACAAGCTCTACCATCATCCAGACAATGGTGCTCCAAAACCGAGCGTCCTTGGGACGCGATCTCGTTATTAACTAACGCATATTGCAATCATTATATATTTAATGCTCACGTACATGGCTTTCACACAACTTTCGATGACAGCAAGATCCGACAATTGTACAACAGTGTTGTTCGTTATTACGAAGTCTTCTTGTGAGCCCACAGTAGAGCCTCTCTGCCTGTGGAGAGATCGGAGTTCTGGAAGGCGCAGGGCCGAAAGGTGCATGCACCGTTTGGGGGGCTGGAAGCGTTTGGTTGTGGTGCAAATATTTCTTAAAATGACGATGTCGTACGACACCCTTCGCCGGTCTGTGATCAGTGACCACTGATCACAGACCCGTTGATCACAGGGCCATTTGCTAAAAAAATTGGGAATCTAAAATTTTGTCAAATTTTACAGCAAGGACGATGTCGTACGACACCCTTCGCCGGTCTGTGATCAGTGACCACTGATCACAGACCCACTGATCACAGACCCACTGATCACAGGGCCAAAATCTAAAACATTTTCTAAAAATTTGCAATCTTAAGTTTTGGCGATGACAACTTCGCCACGAGCGAAACCCGCTCTACTCACAGGCCTGTTGACAGTTTTTTCGCCCTAAAGCCAGCCTCCCTCTATCTGAAGTACTTTCCATTTAATATTGAGGTCTTCTAAAACTGTACTATCCCATTAACGCGAGTATTGCTCTGTACCCACAGACCCTTCTACATTATCACCGCCCTAAAGCCAGACTCGCTCTATCTGAAGTACTTTCCATTAACATTAAGGTCTTCAAAAACTGTACCATCCTATTAACGCAAATATTTTTTCGATATTATTGGGCTGCCGTTTCAACCGGTTGTGTCCAAGATTTGGAGGTGTCGTACGACACCCCTCCTTGGTCTGTGATCAGTGACCACTGATCACAGAACCAAAATCTAAGACATTTTTCTAAAATTTGGAATCAATGGAGGTCGTGCGCGAGGACCGTTGTACGTGGGAGTTGTCTGCATAATTGCTTGGTAGTGTCAGCTATTAACTCTTGCTTGACTGTGTCAGACATTACTTAGTCCCCTACTCCATTAATTTCCTAAATACAAATATTGTAACTAGTAAATAATTGAGGTAATTTTTAATGATCATTTAATTGATGCACAAGCTCTACCATCATCCAGACAATGGTGCTTCAAACCCTTGCGTCTTTGGGACGCAGTTTGGTAATTAATTGGGGCATGTTGTAATCATTATACATTTAATGTTAATATTTAGTTTTCAATTAGTTAGAATTTTCGTGTAGTTTGATCCAGACGACAGTACAGCACACCATACGTAATGAGACGCAGGCAATGGGTCATACCGTAGTTTCCACGCAATAAAGTATCCGACGGACACCCGCTTCTTCGTGATCGGAGGGTATCGGAGTTCACGGAACCACACTTCGAAAGCAGTGATGCAAGAAAAGTGGCATTTAAAAGTCGAAATTTCAATTTTCTTATACTGCCAGGTTCGATATAGAGCCGTTTTCGTCCCACTGGCACAGGTCAGCACTATATTACCAATACAGGAAATGTTAGTATGGGTGGCCACCCATACTAGAATCACCCTCCGAAAGTTATCAAATTTTAATAAAGTTGTAGTATGGCTGGCCACCCATACAGCAAAATGAAATCTTGTCGCGCGACAACCATACTACAATCATACTCAAATCACGCCCCAAAAAATATCAAAAATCTTAGATTTAACGTTAATAATTTAATATTTAACTACTATTTAATTAATGTCGAGCAGTACCATCATTAGAACAATGGTACCCCGAAACTTTGCGTCCTTAGGACGCGATTGCT
>NW_005178724.1:0-9231 GCF_000350225.1 Chondrus crispus | reverse complement strand
TTGGGCCGCGGTCAACTTCTCGTACTGATGGGGTACGAGAGATACATCCTTCACCTTCATGTCGCAGTCGGGGGAAATGTGGTCCCCGACCCGATAACAGGTGAAGCAGATGATCTGCGGGGACGGAGGTCCCCGCAGATCCTCTTGGTTATTACGGGACGTTTTCCCGGGTGGAAGTCCGCGAAAGCCCTCGGCGGGCTCTCGAGCGGGTTGATACGGCTTGCGCCGGTCGCCGTAAAACAGCGAGTCTCCGTCGTTGAAGGAGGATTCTTCCGTCGGGAGGGAAGGAGCCCCCCCGGCGAGGTCACCATCGGTAGCGAAGTAGTTCTCGGCTCCCCGGGCCGTTTGAAAACTGGGAGAGGGGCCGGTCGACGACGACGGGGCGCCATCCAGGGCAGCGAGAACCTGTTTAACCGGGCGAGGCTTCCCGAATTCCACGCGGCGCCCCGCCCCGTGCTGGGCCCGGAAAGCATCGCCGTGCGAGCGCGCGAGGGCGATGGTATCCTCGAACGAGGATCGCGGTCGATCCTCGCGAGCTTGTAACACCAGCGGCTTGATCGCGGGGGTGAGCCCCTCGATGAAGAGGGTCGTCCTCTCGTATGCCGAGTGCACGTCCCCGCACCTCCCCAGGGCGGTGGACATTCGAGTAGCGTACTCGGTTTCCAGTTCGCCCGGCTTCTGGCGTAGCTCACTCAATGCCGTGAGGGCCCGCTCGATCTCGAGGTTCGTCGCATAGGTGCGCAACAGCCAATTGACGGCGGCGGCCCAGCTCGCGATCCCCTGAGATTTGCGGTACAGTCCCCGCTGGGACTCATACGCTTCCTTCGCTGGCGGAGCCAGCAGATGGGGTAGGGCCATCAGGGCCATCGCCTCGGTCATATTGGCGTTATCAAAATTTTCCTTGCAGCGAGCCAGGAAGCTGATAACCCTGATAGGATCTACCCCGCTGAATTTGTACTCCCCCATGACCACGAGGAGGTACTGCACCCTCTTACGGGTGGTAGCGTAGACCCGGTCGTCCAGGGTGGGGTCGGTATCCACGAGGCGGTAGGCTCGGTAGTTGCACACACCTCTGAACCGGTGGTTCGTCGGCTTCCAGACAGAAACCTTTTTCTGTTTGGGGCCGAGCGTCGGCATTGGGGCCGTAAGGGACTCTGACTCGGAATCGGTCTCCGAGTCAGAGGAGGATGACGAGGACGGGCTTGAGTACCCGTCCGGAGGGTATCCATCCTTTCGTCCTTTGCGACGGTTCGCCTTCCGCTCTTTCCGACTGGGTTTGGACTTTTTTCGTCGTCCACTCCCCTCGTCGTCTGAGCTTCCCCCTTGATCGGGGTCCTCTCCCCGTAAATTCTGGGAGGGCAAATCACCTTCAAGGTGGATAGGTCCGGCGGAGGCTCCCTCGCGGGAGGCTCCTGCCGCGGTTCGCGACGCCTGCGGATTGGCGGAGAATTGGGGTGCGGTCTCCATGGAGGGGACCCGTATCCCCGCGGCTTGCAGCGCCGGCGTTGTCACGTTGGAAAAGAGCAGGCTCTTATTCAACGGGGGCAACCCCTCAGCGGGAGGGAGAGTCGCTACTCCGACTGTAGTCGAAGGGATTCCAGCAGCGGAGGCTGATGTTTGCGTCTTCAAGATGGCCATTTCTCGACGGAGGGCCTTGAGTTCCTCCGCCGTGGCGGTCTCCTCTTGCTTACGCAGGATGGCGGCCTCCTTGGCGCTGGCAGCTATGTCCGCCTGCCAGGCCTTGGTGAGCACGCCTTCCAGGGCGGTTAGGCGATCGCGCTCTCGCGCGGCTTGTACCTCGGCTTGGGCCGCGATAGTTTCCTCAATAAAAGTCTTGAGGTTTTCCCGCAGCGCCGACGGTTGCGCTGCGAGCTTCTCCGCTACAGTATTGAGCGTGAATCTTTCCGCTTCTCGGAGCGTCTCGCGACAACTCCGAGTGATCCACGCCGCAACTGGCGGAGGCACGTCTCGAGGACGGGTCTCACGGGACGAATCGGACCCGGATACCATAGCCTTGAGCTTGTCGGAACCTGTTGAAACAGGGATAGAACACCTAGGACCAAAAACGGTAAGGGATAAGGGACACTCCGTAGACTTCTAGGTCGGGAGACCAAAATGTCGTGCACTGAGGGGGAAGGGGTGGGATCCCCCTCTGGCAGAGCGCGCGCGTTCGGGGGCGCGTGTAGGGGGTTATCGGGAGACCACCCGTAAGGGACCGGTACGGGGCCGGGCGCGAAGCGCAGTAGGGAAAGTAAGGGAAAAAGTGGGAAACAGAGCCCAGGAGGGGCGGAACGGTAGGGACAGCTGTCGCGCGGAGAGCCGGGAGTGGCGGGACGACGCGCGCGGTAGAGGCAGGAGAGAATCGGGACGTAGATGGCTCGCAGGGTACCGTCGTGGGACGGGGACCGACGCGAGGCTACGACTCCGTTCCAGAAACCCGAGTTGTGGACCCAAAGCTTCGTACCGTTTTACTAAGGGTCGGACGTCGGCTATATACTAGCTGACGTCGGAGCTATAATTAATTAAACTAAAAATACTAAATTGGACGACGGCGGCGATGGCCGGAGGAACTCCTCTTGGGGAGGTATGACAACCACTACACGTGGGAAATGACACGATTAACGTGAGGGATACACGGTTACACGTGGTATATATCTCACTTATGATAGTGAGGCATTCCGCGTGTGCTACAGTACAGCACCGCGATTGAGCGGGCGGTCAGTGCTCTACATACGTCATCAAAAGGACATGAAACTATTCCCGGCGGCCGGACCCTTGGAGTTTGTCGCAATGGACCTCCTGGGTCCGTTGCCGAAGACCGCACATGGGAATCAGTTCGTCCTTGTGATTACCGACCGGTTCTCTAGGCTCACGCGCAGCATCGCGCTTCGTACGACAACCACAGCCGTGGTGACTAACGCGTTCCTGGAAAACTGGGTGTACGTCTACGGAGCACCACAGTACGTCCTTACCGATAACGGTCCGCAATTTGCGGCAAAGTTCTTCGACGCCGTGTGCGCATTGCTAGGCATACATCACTATTTGACGACAGCCTACCACCCGCAAACTAACGGTCAGACCGAACGGTTTAATAAGACCATCGTGCAGAGGCTCCGACATTATGTCGAGGAGCACCAGCGAGACTGGGACGAGTTCCTCCAGCCTCTGGCGTATGCTTATAACATACAAGTCCACCGGTCAACGGAGACTACTCCGTTTGACCTGGTGTTGACAAGACAACCGTCTGGATTAACCGTCGCGGGTACAGCGCCTCAGGCTGCGGGAGTCGCCCATGACGACCCACGTACTCCCGTACAGTACAAGCGGGCGACTCTTCGCAAGCTACGGGATGTCCTCGACCGTGCGCGGGTAAAGATGACCGCGGCCCAAAAGCGGTATAAGGAGAACTTCGATAAGAAAGTCCGATTCCGACCGGTAATACAGGAGGGCGACCAAGTCTACGTGGATCGCCCTCCCCCAGCCCTCCGAGCGGCTGAACGACGTGGCCGTGACGGACAGGGGCTTGGGACGGACGACATGTCCGTCAAGCTTTTACCGAAGACGGAAGGACCCTTTCGGGTCCGCAAAGCCACGGACACGACCGTTACTGTGGAGCAAGACAGGCTTCCCGTACCAGTCAGTATTGACCGCGTCACGCGGATGCCAAGGGGCCTGGGGGACCGGACCATGCCTACAGAAGGCATAAGTGCCCCTTCCGAACGGATTAACCCTCCCCATGGGGACGGTGCTAATACCCCCGAGGAGTTCGTCGTCGAGCTTCTCGTAGCGCATCGCGACATCCCTACCGGCTTGGAATACAAAGTGAGGTGGTATGGCTACATCCCCGCGGATGATACATTCTAACCCGCGGAGGGCCTACCACAAGCCTTTATCGATCGGTATTGGCGAGCCCACCGAGCTTAGTTCCGCTCGGTGGCGCAAGCTAAGAAGGGGGGTCTCCCGGATACTGTACCGGTTGAGACCACCCGCATGTAGAGCATGCGGGGGGCGGAAGCCGCCTACGGGACCGTCACTACCGCTCGGAACTATACGCACGACGATGGGTTTTGCACCCTCTAAACTACGGCTGGCGGTCGACTTCGTAACCTCCCCGAACTAAGGGCCTGAGTTACAAAATTGGCCAGCCCTCCGGGGAGGTGCCGTGTGTCAAATACTGTATAAGCCGCCTATAAGGCGTGTAATCCGAAACGGTGAAGTCCAGGGACCTCAGGGGGATCGCCTAGGTCACTAGGTGTCCCCCGAGGTCGACCATGGTCGACGATGGGGAAGTACGGCACGCCCGCAGTGCCCAAGATAAATACCGTCTCGGATACTTGCAGCGGCGGCGCAACCCCCGACACGTGGCAAAAATTGCCAAGTGTCATTCCCGCACTGGTGCGGTGGCCTGCGGCAAAAATCCGGGGACCAAATTGTGAGGGGTGACACCGTTCGGTTCGGCAATTACGTCGAAGTTCGGGCTACGTTTGAGCCCCTAGCGGGCTCAATACAAATTGTAGCCCACCGCCGACAACGGCATCGTACTCCCCGCGTCAAGCCGCTTCGGACGGTATAAGGTCCGAAACCCCGGCGAACCAGCCGCCAATTTCGGTCGACTTTGGGCTACGTTTTGACCCCTAGTGGGCTCAATAAAAATCGTAGCCCACTTCCGAGAACGGCATCGTGCTCACCGCGTCAAGTCGGACCCGGGGGTATCCATTCCGAAAACGCGGTCATGGCGAGGTGTCAACCGATTTGGAAACGAGATCAGTTTTTATTGGTTTCTAGTGGTTTTTTACAGTTTCGAAATCAGGGTTGTCGGCGAAATCGCCGGCGGCGCACTCGTACGCCCCCAGCCGCCACGGAAAGGGACCGAGCGAGGCCAGAGGGGTCTCCCCGCAATCACGAGGGTCGAGACCTCCGCGTACTGTACGCGCCGGGGGAAAAAGAGGGGCGTCCGAGTTGGAAAAATGGCCAGCCCTCCGGGGGGGTGCCGTGCAACGGTACGTTGGCACCGCTACCCCGGAGGAGCGCCTGCTTATGGGGAGGCGCTGTAGCTCTCCGGGTGGGGCCTGGGTCTGTACCTGGCGCCCCGCCAAGGCGGGGCGCAACCGAACGGTACCCTCCAGGGACCCCCAAGGGAGCGCCCAGGTCACTGAGCGCCCCCAGGGTCGGCCATGGATGATGGGGGGATGGGGACGAATTGCTGCCAAGCCATGCCGTCCACAAACCCAATGACCGCCACGGAATGGCCGGGGTACAGTACATGTGGTTCACACAGTACTGTACCCGGTGGCCGTAGCCAATTAGGGCGCGCGGCGTATGGGAGGCTGTTCGGAATTCCCCCGATTTGAGGGAACAGCCAATTGGAGCTCTTCAAAAAGGCAAAAAGCCACCCGCCGAACGCAAAAACCAAGCATGTTTTACTAAGAAAAACGCCGGTTTTGAAGCCAGAACGACCCCCAAACGGAAAATCAGGCATATTTTACTGAGAAAAAGGCCGATTTTGCCGAGATGGAAAACGGAGCAGCACCGCTCCGGGGCAGCTTGCACTGCGTCTATTGACCCCTAAAGCGGTTGGTACTCCTACCTCCCGCGCTTGGGCGACTTAACGCGCCACGGTGCTTCGCCGGGCTCCCCGCGATGCTTGCGCCCAACGACCGCTTGACAACCTCGGGTAGGCACACACGAACTGTACCTACGGTCCACCGACGCTCGCGGAAGGCTGGTACCGGGCATGGGGGCCGCGCCGGCCCCGCGATTTCACGGAGGGGCGGCCGCCTCAACACCGAGCCGCGAGGGCTCTCCGGATGAACTGTTTGCCGGAGCCAGCGGGCGGTGAGGGTGAGATCCTGTTGGCCCCCCAAGGTGGACGCAGACAGTACCGAATGGTTGGTTCCCCTCCTCCACGAGGACGAGGAAGCCAAAAGTGGTGATGCACCTACCCCGCGGCCTCGCGGAGGAGCGTCAGCTCCAACCCCAAACCAGGGGGGCCCTGAGGACGAGGAAGCACCGCATTCGCTCAGGGTCCCCGCGGAAGCCGTGGTAGCCGCCTCGGCGCCACGGATGGGTGGAGCCCACCGCGGGGTGGTACTGTCCCGCGAGGGCGGTGGAATCAACGCCTCGATGGCAGGGAGAATGGCACAGCCGTCCCCATAGGAGGCGATCCCTCGCCACCCGTTGTCGGCACGCGTGTCGCTGCAGTTACCCTTCTCACCGACAAGGCCGCCTTCGCAGGAGACTGGCCCATCGCTGGGTCTTTCTCGATCTCCGTCGCCATCGGGGCCGCCTCAAGGGGGATTCTCCTCTAACTACCGGGGCGGACATCTGCGTAAAAGTCCTTACGGTATCTTCCGGGGGCGTGGGGCCAACCGAGCCCCACTCAGACCCTAGACCGTCGAAGATAATTATTCCCCGGTGTCACCGTTGGGAAATCCGTCCGCGGAGCATCTCCGGGGCAGCTACGGCACGCCCCGACATCCGCAGACGGTGGACAAGCTCGTGGCTCGGGAATACTGGACGGGCGATCTCCCAGAGATTCCAAGCCCTGTCGGTCCTCGAGACGCGGCTCCGGCGAGGTTTCTATTACCGTCGAGCCGTCGGCCCTGTCCAGCGGGTTGGGGGCAGCTGGCGTTACCGCCGCTGCTCTTAACCTACCCACCGTTCAGACGAGCTACGGGAGTCTCTGCACGGGAATACTCCGGTGCGATCTCGACACGGGAAGGCGAGGCAGTCTCGCCCCAGCCCTCGACCGTGTTGCCGGCGCTGTCGTGGCCGGCACCGTCGGGTTTCCCCCTGTCCTTTGATCCGTTACCGGTACTGTACGGGTGAGAGACGGTGATTAGGACCTGTCGATCAAGAAGTCAGTGGGGATGGAATACGGTTAGTCGCGTCAGGAAGCAGGGATCGCAACCGCATGGAAATTAGCGCCCGGCTCACATGGCCAAGCGAAAAACCGCCATGCTGCCCGACCGGGGCACCGGCGCTTGCCCATGACGGAGAGGGTCCGCGCAGTGAGGTCGTCGGCAGCCAAGCGGTGGCTAGTACCGATACGGAATGTTCGCGCCAAGGATGGCCGTGGTGGGAAGACTTGAAGTGGAAATGCAGTCTCCGGGACGGACGGCACGAGGACGTGCCGTCATTTAAGAAGGGGGGTTTGTGGTACAATTGCCAAGTGGCGCTACTGCACTAGGCGGGCGCCAGAGGCCTCGCCAAGTACAGTAGTAAGATGTTAACCGATACGGTGCATACGTGGCCAGCACGTGTAGATGTGGCCACGTGGGAGTCCACGTGTAGTTAGTGGTACCAGCTAGTGCAGGTGTACACGTGGTGCGCGACCGATCGGTGGGTTAGTACAGTAGTCATTTTTAGTTACCGTAAGCTACAGTAAGCTGGCTACAGTATGTACAGCTACTGTAGTCCGTCCGGTGCCACCGCCCTACTAGGGGGTATAAGATATGGGGGCACCGGGCTGGAGGTAAACCGAGGCAAGCACGCCTCCCCTTACTTCCTACCCTAGTCCTTTACCGTACGGTTAAGTAAGTCCCTCAGGTTTCCAGCTCGCCACCGGTCGTACTGCTCTACACCCCAGTACGACTGCGCGTGTCCAGTGCGGTGTACCTCCCTTGTCCTGTGCTTCCTACCGTTCCGGATTATTCTACCTGACGCTCCAGTGTAGCGGTCCCCCAAGCTCCCTCATTTTAGGTACAGCCTGTCCTTTTCCGTTTACGGTTTAGCGTCCCTACGGTTGTACCACAAGACCCCTCTGGCCTCGCTCGGTCCCTTTCCGTGACGGTTAGAGGCGTACGAGTGCGCCGCCGGCAACTTCGCCGACAACCCCGATTTGGAAACTGTAAAAAACCACTAGAAACCAATAAAAACTGATCTCGTTTCCAAATCGGTTGACACCTCGCCATGACCGCTTTTTCGGAGTGGATACCCCCGGGTCCGGCTTGACGCGGTGAGCACGATGCCGTTCTCGGAAGTGGGCTACGATTTTTATTGAGCCCACTAGGGGTCAAAACGTAGCCCAAAGTCGACCGAAATTGGCGGCTGGTCCGCCGGGGTCGGCATTGACCGTTTTTCGGACCTTATACCGTCCGAAGCGGCTTGACGCGGGGAGTACGATGCCGTTGTCGGCGGTGGGCTACGATTTTTATTGAGCCCGCTAGGGGCTCAAACGTAGCCCCAACTTCGACGTAATTGCCGAACCGAACGGTGTCACCCCTCACAATTTGGTCCCTGGATTTTTGCCGCAGGCCACTGCACCAGTGCCGGAATGACACTTGGCAATTTTTGCCACGTGTCGGGGGTTGCGCCGCCGCTGCAAGTATCCGAGACGGTATTTATCTTGGGCACCGCGGGCGTGCCGTACCTCCCCATCGTCGACCATGGTCGACCTCGGGGGACACCTAGTGACCTAGGCGATCCCCCTGAGGTCCCTGGACTTCACCGTTTCGGATTACACGCCTTATAGGCGGCGTGTACAGTATTTGACACACGGCAGCTCCCCGAAGGGCTGGCCAATTTTGTAACTCAGGCCCTTAGTTCGGGGGGGTTACGAAGTCGACCGCCCGCCGTAGTTTAGAGGGTGCAAAACCCATCGTCGTGCGTATAGTTCCGAGCGGTAGTGACGGTCCCGTAGGCGGCTTCCGCCCCCCGCATGCTCTACAAGCGGGTGGTCTCAACCGGTACAGTATCCGGGAGACCCCCCTTCTTAGCTTGCGCCACCGAGCGGAACTAAGCTCGGTGGGCTCGCCAATACCGATCGATAAAGGCTTGTGGTAGGCCCTCCGCGGGTTCGAATGTATCATCCGCGGGGGTGTAACCATACCACCTCACTTTGTATTCCAAGCCGGTAGGGGTGTCGCGATGCGCTACGAGACGCTCGACGACGAACTCCTCGGGGGTATTAGCACCGTCCCCATGGGGAGGGTTAATCCGTTCGGAAGGGGCACTTATGCCTCCTGTAGGCATGGTCCGGTCCCCCGGGCCCCTTGGCATCCGCGTGACGCGGTCAATACTGACTCGTACGGGAAGCCCGTCTTGCTCCACAGTAACGGTCGTGTCCGTGGCGTGGCGGACCCGAAAGGGTCCTTCCGTCTTTGGTAAAAGCTTGACGGACATGTCGTCCGTCCCAAGCCCCTGTCCGTCACGGCCACGCCGTTCAGCCGCTCGGAGGGCTCGGG
This sequence comes from Chondrus crispus, assembly GCF_000350225.1. NCBI lineage: Eukaryota > Rhodophyta > Florideophyceae > Gigartinales > Gigartinaceae > Chondrus > Chondrus crispus. Next base: position 46 of record NW_005178724.1, on the reverse strand, counting down.
GAGGGCGATCCACGTAGACTTGGTCGCCCTCCTTTCCAGCACACTG
>NW_005178723.1:0-9253 GCF_000350225.1 Chondrus crispus | reverse complement strand
GTGTGCTGGAAAGATGACACTTGCAAACCCTTTGAAACCATTTGGCTAACAGACAGTAGCGAGTATCCGAAATCAGGGACATGCAAAACGTTTGACAATTTGCAAGGATGGAGACTACCGTTGACGTTCAACATGAATTCTACCTCGCCGCGACCAGCGACATTAGCTCTAGCCTTCGTGCCCATCTCGACTGATCCAGATTGCATCTGTTAATACGTAACGAACAAAGAGCGATCAAACGTGATGTGAGCGCTGCAACCGGAATCGACCAGCCATGACCTTGCGTTTGCAGCCCTCTTTTCTGGAGTGGAAGTCGAAAGCAAGCAAGTAAAGTCACTCTCCGCAAAGGCAGCAGTAGAATTTTCATCTCGAGAAACGAATGCACTTGGCTTCAAGCCAGTGTTGCGTGACCGAAACCCATCTGGCGGTGCAGGTCGGCGCCCATTCACGTCCTTGCCCCAGCAACGCGCTGCAGTATGCCCATGTCTATTGCAATTCGTACATTTCATATCGCGTCGAATAGGCATACGATTGACAAGTGCAGGTGCATGTGGTGATGAAGCAGAAGCGGTCTTCATGCTTTCTCGTTGTTCTTCTTGCAGCAGACGACTCTTCACAAACTCGAGTTCGAACACTTTATCTTCATTGCCAAGTGCGTCAAGAGCAACAATCAGGTTATCGAATCGTGAAGGCAAGCCATTCAACACAGCCATTGCAATTTCTTTATCGTCAATCTCAACACTCATTGACTGCAATCTGGCAGCAAGTTGCTTCACACGATTGATGAACACGAGCACTTTCTCGGATGGGAGCATGGATACAGTGTAAAAGTCGCGACGCGCGGCAAGTTTGTTGAGCAAAGTATGACCCTCGAACACATTCAGAATTGCTTCCCATGTCTCTTTCGCACTGCTACACCCTCGCACATGTTGCAAGTAGTCATCAGAAAGCGTGAGTCCGATGACTGCCTTTGCTTTTGCGTCACCACGGATCCACTTTCTCCGGTCATCTGAGGTCGCATTCTCCGGGATATCATCAAAAACGTATTGATCGACATCTCGGAGAGCAAGCAGTAGCTGGATTTTCTGCTTCCAGATGTAAAAGTTAGATGCGGTCAGCTTCTCGATTCTGACCGATCCAGAGCTTTGGTCATCCATTTCGCGGAATGGATGTACCCTTCGAGTATACAAGGTCTTCTGTTCCGGGATCCCGAGCCGTTAACCGATAGTCAACACAATGGCAAGCCCACCCGTATAGGAAGTTTGTAGCGATTAGTCGGAAACGTTCTTGGTGCTTGTTCCCGGCGGAGTGGAACAAGCGTATTCTTCTTAAAAATGCCTTAGGGCGCTACCCCTGTGTGTCGGCCAGTGCGGGTCTTTCGACTGTGAACTAAATCAAACGTGCCACGAGTAAGCACAACACTTTGCCTGTAGACGAACCAGGACTTTTGGTCACTACCGCGAACGGTCCCTGCAACCGAAATCGGCTTGTCCAAACTTGATACGGTACTACCCCAATGAGGTTTCCCACAACACAAGAATGAAACTGCCTTCGTCGTACTCGTGTGATTTGTTCACAATCACGCCTAGGGTCACCCTCTTCCGTGCGAACTTAATCAAGGTACGCGACCTTATACACGTATAGTGAGAGGTTCAGTGTTTAGGCACGTTTTCTCTTCACCCAGGGGACCGAAGTCGTACCTATAGGGCTAATACTGAGAGCGTTACCCACACCGCCGACGCACCTCCCGAAGGCAGAGTGCGGATCGACTAGACCAGTACACTGTGATCCTCCCCGAGGATCAGTGTTTCGTCTCTCGACGATTCTTGGTCGGACCCTCGCTCAAGTCAGATTTCCAATGGCACAAGTCTTTCACCAAGAGCGAGGGTATCGGCAGCTACGACGATCACCGGCGTGATCGAAGGGCAGTCTTCTTGGATTGATATGGTACGTTGGCGACTAAGGACTACACCCACAGCTCACACAACGATTGCCAAGACCAAGCTGCAACAGACACGAAGAAGATCCACCAAGTTGAAACGACAGCAGGTAGACGGAGACGAACGACCAAGATGATAACGACAGCAAGTAGACGACGATAGAACAAAACGAACGACGGCGGCGATGAAAACGGCGGCGGAAACGACAGCAGAAACCAAAACGAGAACGACAGCGGAGACTAAAACGAGAACGACAGCAGAAACAAACACGAAAACGGCAGCAGAAACTGAGAACAAGCACTCACACAGCGGAACAATAACGTTGAACTGGGCCCATAACCTATTGGAAGGTCAACGGGGCAAAGGGAAATCGAAGGACGGTTGATGAGGTGAAGTTGAAGGATTGGGTACCGATTTACTTTGAGTCGCCAACTTCCGGCCTACTTATACACTTCTGCAATCTTCTAGAACTCTACTACCAAAGACTACGACACACATACTACAAATGTATTGGCTCTAACACATGTGCCCGTCTTGCTACTAGCCAAACTGGCGATGGCCCAACAAACAGAACAGAAAACCGCCTTACGAATTAGCTCTGTCATGACGGAGAAATTAGTAAGGCAGTACAACAAAGCACAGCAAAGCACAAATTCCCTTACTATTCGAAATCCAGCGTGGCACAAATTCGTAAGGCACGTTTACAGCTCACACGTTGCCTTACGAATTCAAATGAATCCTGCAAGGACTGTTTACAGCGCACATGTTGCCTGATGAATCTGAATCTCTCGTGAGATGCTGTCCACTGTCAATTACAACAGTGCACACTTTGTCTTACGAATTCAAAACTCGCGCAACGGTATCTTTGTGTCCTGCTGTACCCGTGCTGCACTCCATGGACGCTGTAAACCTTTGGCACGTGCCAGGCACCCGCCACCAAGGTTCTACACTTTGTCTGTAAGACGGCAGGCGTACTGTACGCGTCCGACAGTGTAATGAGGACATGTGTCCAGGTCATACACGTGTCGGGCGAAGAAAAAGAAACATGCTCAGATTGTACTGTACACCGCAACCGTGTACATATTTCACAGGTGTACACGGTGAAAACCGAACTTGCTCCTGAAGTACTGTAAAGTGCAACCGTGTACAGAAATCACACGTGTACACGTTGAAAATCAAACTTGCTCAGCTCGTCACGCGGAGTCCTTTTGCTTATACACGTGTCATACCTGTCGTTGTGTGTCATGCATATCAGCATGTGGTCGTAGAATTACAACACTCCCCCTCGATCACATGCTTTTACCAGAAGTAGCTACTGCAAGCCCTAGAAGTTCTACAAACTTCTGGAACAGAACTCGCCCCAGTGCTTTCGTCAGGATATCTGCAGGCATGGAAGTGGTTCGGCAATGCGACAAAGACACGATATTTCTCGTAATAGCATCTCCTACATAGTGGTATTTCACATCAACATGTTTATTACGACGTTTGATCGATTCATTCTGTGCATACGAAATCGTCCCTGCATTGTCACACCCCATCATAATCGTGGGATCAGAGTCAAGTCCAAGAACATCAGCAACCACTTGACGCAACCAAGTCGCCTCCTTACACGCTTCACATAGTGCAATGTACTCAGCTTCACACGTCGAAGTTGCAACCACAGTCTGTTTCCGGGAACTCCAACTGATCGCTCCACCGCAGAACTTGAAGACATATCCGCTGGTCGACTTGCCAGAGTCTGAACAACCGGCCCAGTCAGCATCACTGAAGCCGAACAACTCCGGCGATTTGGATTTATTATCAAACACGATTCCTAAGTTTGGAGTCCCTTGCACGTATTGCATTACCCGTTTCACACCTGCCCAGTGTGACTCACATGGGTTGGCAGAATGTTGAGAAAGCTTTCCAATCGCATATGCCAAGTCTGGACGAGTGCCAACCATCAAGTACATCAGGGATCCCACTGCTTCACGATACGGTGCGTTTGTTTCGGAGTCGTTTTCGGTTGAAATCGTGGTTGTGTGACCTTGTTCCATTGGAGTCAGAGAGGGGTTACACGTTGACATTCGAAAACGCTCAAGCACTATTGATGCATACTTAGTTCGAGTGAGACTCAATGTCTTGGCGGTGCGATCCCTTTGAATTTCAAGACCAATGCAGACTTTTGCTTCACCAAGGTCTTTCATCTCAAACCGTTTATTAAGCTCCCCCTTCATCCATTTGATGGCATCGATATCACTACCAGCGAGTAACAAGTCATCGACATAAAGTGCAATCAGCATGATAGTGTTACGGATGCGTTTAATGTAGAGACAAGGATCACTACGCGAAGTCTCGAATCCCAATTCACCAATTAAGAAATCATCCACTTTGGCATGCCATTGACGATGTGCTTGTTTAAGACCGTAAAGTGCTTTCAAAAGTTTGCACACGTGATCACTTTTGCTTTCGTCAATGCACCCTTCGGGTTGCTCCATGTAGATGTCTTCATCCAAGTCGCCGTTCAAAAACGCAGTCACGACATCCATCTGATGAAGTTTGAGGTCGTAATGTGCAACTAAGGCAAGAAGTAGACGAATAGTGGTAAACTTTATGACAGGGGCATATGTCTCAGTATAGTCAAGACCTTGCACTTGCTGGAATCCACGAGCAACAAGTCTGGCTTTTGCACTTTCAACTATATTGCCATTTGCATCAGGCAGTTGCTTGACATTGAAAACCCATCGAGATGTCAAGATGTTTGACGCCTCAGATCGAGGAACAAGTTTCCAAGTCCGATTCTTAGTCTGCGAGGCAAGTTCTTTGTCAATGCCGGTCTGCCAAAATGCAGCTCTAGGACCGTTGGTTGCCTGGTTGAAAGTCTTGGGACCTTCAATAGCGACATGCGCATGTGAAAGAAGAGCAGCTGCAAAGTTGCTCCTCCACCATGATCCGGGAGGTCTGCTGACTCGAGACGATCTTCGCACAGCTGGAGTCGGAGTTGGAGGAGTGACATTCGGAGTTTCGACGGCAGTTGGTACATCATCTTCATCTTCATCGTTCTCACTTACAGAATGAGCACCATCGTTTTCAAGAACCTCCTCCGAAACTTCATCCTCTTCAGAACCGACCTCATCCGTATTTGGGGTATCAGCTGTATTCCCATTGTCGCCATCGAGCAGTACAACGTCAACATCAGAGTTGATTGAATCACCTTCGTGTGCAGGAATGTCATGCATACCACATGTCGATTCATCAAACTTGACATCCCGTGACACAACAATTTTATTCAACTCTCCGTCCCAAAGTTTGTATGCCTTACTGCATTGCGAGTACCCAAGAAACATCGCTTCACGCGCTCGCAAGTCCAGCTTACGGAGCTCTAATTTTGGTAATGTATACCAACACTTTGACCCAAATACTTGCAAATGGCCAACATTTGGAGTAGAATTCATCCAAATGTGGTGCGGGGTTGTATTAACGGGCAAAGCCCGTGAAGTAACTCGATTGCGTACATATACCGAAGTGGCAAGAGCCTCGGCCCAGAATCGCTTACTGACCTGTTTATGAGAAAGCCTAGAGCGGACAAGATCAATCAAAGTTCGATTTAAACGTTCAGCAACACCGTTTTGTTCAGGGGTGTACGCCGTTGTGAGTTGGTGCTGCATACTGTTTAAATCTAAATGCGACTTGAATTCCGTCGACAAGTACTCTCCCCCTCGATCAGTGCGAAGCACCTTTACTTTGCGACCAGTGTGGGTTTGAGCCAACTTTTCATACAACTTGTATTTTGCAAACGCCTCAGATTTATTTCTCATCGTGTACACAACTACCCAGTTCGAGTGATCATCTACAAATGTAATGAAGTATCTCAAACCACCAATGGACTGTACTTCGAGCGGACCGCAAACGTCAGAATGTACCAAGTCAAGACAGTTCTGTGCTCGAGACGATGATCGCTGTTTTGGGATTACTGATCGCGTTGCTTTGCCAAACACAAACGCAGGACAAATGGGAGAGTGATTGTCAGACTTTGGATTCATTGCACTGATCACATCGCTTTGACGAACGTTGATGCCACGTACCACATTATTGTGAATCATTGATGCGATTCCTTGTACATTAACATGGGCCATGCGTTCATGTAGCGTCTGCAGGGAAACTTCGTGAGCAGAAAAGGTTTCATTCATGACGTCAAGTATGTACAAATCCCCAACTTGACTCGCTGTGGCAACTACAGTTGGTCCTGCAGTAACGCGGCATTTCTCATTTTCGAATGACACTTGCAAACCCTTTGAAACCATTTGGCTAACAGACAGTAGCGAGTATCCGAAATCAGGGACATGCAAAACGTTTGACAATTTGCAAGGATGGAGACTACCGTTGACGTTCAACATGAATTCTACCTCGCCGCGACCAGCGACATTAGCTCTAGCCTTCGTGCCCATCTCGACTGATCCAGATTGCATCTGTTCATACGTAACGAACAAAGAGCGATCAAACGTAATGTGAGCGCTGCAACCGGAATCGACCAGCCATGACCTTGCGTTTGCAGCCCTCTTTTCTGGAGTGGAAGTCGAAAGCAAGCAAGTAAAGTCACTCTCCGCAAAGGCAGCAGTAGAATTTTCATCTCGAGAAACGAATGCACTTGGCTTCAAGCCAGTGTTGCGTGACCGAAACCCATCTGGCGGTGCAGGTCGGCGCCCATTCACGTCCTTGCCCCAGCAACGCGCTGCAGTATGCCCATGTCTATTGCAATTCGTACATTTCATATCGCGTCGAATAGGCATACGATTGACAAGTGCAGGTGCATGTGGTGATGAAGCAGAAGCGGTCTTCATGCTTTCTCGTTGCTCTTCTTGCAGCAGACGACTCTTCACAAACTCGAGTCCAAACACTTTATCTTCATTGCCAAGTGCGTCAAGAGCAACAATCAGGTTATCGAATCGTGAAGGCAAGCCATTCAACACAGCCATTGCAATTTCTTTATCGTCAATCTCAACACTCATTGACTGCAATCTGGCAGCAAGTTGCTTCACACGATTGATGAACACGAGCACTTTCTCGGATGGGAGCATGGATACAGTGTAAAAGTCGCGACGCGCGGCAAGTTTGTTGAGCAAAGTATGACCCTCGAACACATTCAGAATTGCTTCCCATGTCTCTTTCGCACTGCTACACCCTCGCACATGTTGCAAGTAGTCATCAGAAAGCGTGAGTCCGATGACTGCCTTTGCTTTTGCGTCACCACGGATCCACTTTCTCCGGTCATCTGAGGTCGCATTCTCCGGGATATCATCAAAAACGTATTGATCGACATCTCGGAGAGCAAGCAGTAGCTGGATTTTCTGCTTCCAGATGTAAAAGTTAGATGCGGTCAGCTTCTCGATTCTGACCGATCCAGAGCTTTGGTCATCCATTTCGCGGAATGGATGTACCCTTCGAGTATACAAGGTCTTCTGTTCCGGGATCCCAAGCCGTTAACCGATAGTCAACACAATGGCAAGCCCACCCGTATAGGAAGTTTGTAGCGATTACTCGGAAACGTTCTTGGTGCTTGTTCCCGGCGGAGTGGAACAAGCGTATTCTTCTTAAAAATGCCTTAGGGCGCTACCCCTGTGTGTCGGCCAGTGCGGGTCTTTCGACTGTGAACTAAATCAAACGTGCCACGAGTAAGCACAACACTTTGCCTGTAGACGAACCAGGACTTTTGGTCACTACCGCGAACGGTCCCTGCAACCGAAATCGGCTTGTCCAAACTTGATACGGTACTACCCCAATGAGGTTTCCCACAACACAAGAATGAAACTGCCTTCGTCGTACTCGTGTGATTTGTTCACAATCACGCCTAGGGTCACCCTCTTCCGTGCGAACTTAATCAAGGTACGCGACCTTATACACGTATAGTGAGAGGTTCAGTGTTTAGGCACGTTTTCTCTTCACCCAGGGGACCGAAGTCGTACCTATAGGGCTAATACTGAGAGCGTTACCCACACCGCCGACGCACCTCCCGAAGGCAGAGTGCGGATCGACTAGACCAGTACACTGTGATCCTCCCCGAGGATCAGTGTTTCGTCTCTCGACGATTCTTGGTCGGACCCTCGCTCAAGTCAGATTTCCAATGGCACAAGTCTTTCACCAAGAGCGAGGGTATCGGCAGCTACGACGATCACCGGCGTGATCGAAGGGCAGTCTTCTTGGATTGATATGGTACGTTGGCGACTAAGGACTACACCCACAGCTCACACAACGATTGCCAAGACCAAGCTGCAACAGACACGAAGAAGATCCACCAAGTTGAAACGACAGCAGGTAGACGGAGACGAACGACCAAGATGATAACGACAGCAAGTAGACGACGATAGAACAAAACGAACGACGGCGGCGATGAAAACGGCGGCGGAAACGACAGCAGAAACCAAAACGAGAACGACAGCGGAGACTAAAACGAGAACGACAGCAGAAACAAACACGAAAACGGCAGCAGAAACTGAGAACAAGCACTCACACAGCGGAACAATAACGTTGAACTGGGCCCATAACCTATTGGAAGGTCAGCGGGGCAAAGGGAAATCGAAGGACGGTTGATGAGGTGAAGTTGAAGGATTGGGTACCGATTTACTTTGAGTCGCCAACTTCCGGCCTACTTATACACTTCTGCAATCTTCTAGAACTCTACTACCAAACACTACGACACACATACTACAAATGTATTGGCTCTAACACATGTGCCCGTCTTGCTACTCAGCCAAACTGGCGATGGCCCAACAAACAGAACAGAAAACCGCCTTACGAATTAGCTCTGTCATGACGGAGAAATTAGTAAGGCAGTACAACAAAGCACAGCAAAGCACAAATTCCCTTACTATTCCAAATCCAGCGTGGCACAAATTCGTAAGGCACGTTTACAGCTCACACGTTGCCTTACGAATTCAAATGAATCCTGCAAGGACTGTTTACAGCGCACATGTTGCCTGATGAATCTGAATCTCTCGTGAGATGCTGTCCACTGTCAATTACAACAGTGCACATTTTGCCTTACGAATTCAAAACTCGCGCAACGGTATCTTTGTGTCCTGCTGTACCCGTGCTGCACTCCATGGACGCTGTAAACCTTTGGCACGTGCCAGGCACCCGCCACCAAGGTTCTACACTTTGTCTGTAAGACGGCAGGCGTACTGTACGCGTCCGACAGTGTAATGAGGACATGTGTCCAGGTCATACACGTGTCGGGCGAAGAAAAAGAAACATGCTCAGATTGTACTGTACACCGCAACCGTGTACATATTTCACAGGTGTACACGGTGAAAACCGAACTTGCTCCTGAAGTACTG
>NW_005178722.1:0-9527 GCF_000350225.1 Chondrus crispus | reverse complement strand
ATCATCGCGAAGCTGCTGTCTTCGAATAGGTTGTCCGCGTGCACGATTGCGAATATCGGTGAGAAACATGTCCAGGTGGTCGTTCCACAGCGAGAGAGGGTCCGAAGGCTGGCAGTGTGCCAGAATCGTAGCAAACAGATGAGAAAGAGGAACGAAGCTTGACCGGAATGAATCTCGGATTGCGTGCTTCCACTCGGCATCGTCGGCCAGCAAACCGAGTAGTAAGCAAGCTTGTCGGAAGCTGGTGCACTGCTCGCCGTCGATATTTCGCAAGTTCTCGAAGGATGTTGCACCTGGCACTTGTGTGAGGAGGAGGCGAAGAAAGTAGCGCTCACCCTCCCTCGGACTGACAGTGTAGATTCGACCGACTACGTTGACACCTGTACCACTGAAATCGTAGGCTTCCTCTTCGCTGCTGGCGTTCCGTCTTCGCAGGGTTGCTCTTGGACTCCATGACTTGGTGTGTGTCTTCCACGTAAAGTACCTTGGAAACTTGTAGTACCGAATATGCCGCGCGCTTGGGTACTTCTCGTTGGCTTTAAACCACTCGGTCAGCTTCGTGCCTGTTGCTGGTCGAAGCGCCGCCTCCTGCTCTCGCCCTTCCTCAAAGTAAACCGTGTGGTGGTTGGGCAGATGCACTGCAAGCCTGACTACTGGAGGATTGCGGTCTACAATGTCAAAGGAGAATAACCTCCATGCGGCCTCCGATGCCGAAACGTATCTGGCATCTTGGAAGTTGGAGATCTCGTCGTAGCGCTCGTTCTCGGCAGTGATTTCCATGGTCACTCGGTCTTGTCCCTTGCACACATACTTGAAGAGGTACTTGATTCCGCCAACGCGTGACACGCAGAGTTCAACATTCAAATGGCAAGCGAATGAACGTAGAAGCACAGGACTGTGGGGAACGACCCAGGAGTTGTCTACCACGACGGGTTGCTGTCGTCGGCCAATACGGGAGGGTCGCTCGATGGAGACGCCACCTGCAGAGGGTGCCCTTCTTCGGTACGTGATGTAGTACTCACTGTCGGACTGGCTGGTTTCGTGTTTGAACGATTTTGGAAACCCTTTCCTGCAGTACCGCTCGCCCATGCACACGGCTGTTGGATTGTGTTCTCCACATGGATTGTGAATCATATGCTTGAGCACGACCTCTTGGAGTTCTGGATCTTGGGCAGACGGGATCTCGGCAGAGATAATGCGGTCGACGTTTTCGGGAGTACGCAGATCATTCTTGGAGACTTCATCTAGGAAAAATACAACGTGAGCGTGGGGAAGACCGCGTTTCTGAAACTCGATGACTCGTACATGGGCAACAACGGTTCCGAATACTTCTTCGTTGATGACCAAGGACATGAGATCTTTCATTTTGAGACGAAACACACGTGCGCACAGATCCGGTCTGTCCTGAGGCGTTTGGTTCGGCAGTAGGGCTCTTGTGATCTCCGGCCAGCTTGGATTGCATGTCATGGTGAGGAAGATGTCCGGGTGGCCAATTTGGTTCGATATAGCAATGATGTCGTGCATCTGCTGCCTCATATAGCGGTCACCTCCAATGTACGTGGAAGGGAGAATGAACAGTCGTCCCGCACGCACGGCATCGGCTTCATCTTCAGCACGACGGGAGTCTCCTAGGCTGTCGCGCAGTGAGGTGTAGTCGGCGGCTCGAAGTTGTGTCTGGTTGTGGCGGAGATAAGAAAGCCTTTCTGCCTCCACTTTGCAGAACTGGTCAACCAAGTATTGCTGAAAGAGTCGTGCTGCGTGCAAGATTGTGCTGAAATCGCCTGCTCTTTCGAACAAATGCCATCCGTAGTACATCATCGGAGTAATCTTGGTACGTCTGCCGTCTTGAACACTGGAGAATCGAAGCTCTGGATACCATCCATCTCTACCGTTCGGGAACAAAAGCACGTAACTCAATGGATCGTATGCACGATGACTGACTGAAATCGGATCCAGCACTTCGTTCCCGTTACTGTTCAGAGTCCCTCTCCTGCGCACGACGATATCTCTTGGCCCAATCTCTCCGTCTTCATTTCCAGGGATCAATGCGGCGACTTCAGAAGCTTCGGGACCATTGTACCGGCGCACGTGCTCATGACTTGGCCTGCGGTCGGCATGGATGACCATCTGGTACGTGGCAGGACAGTTGTTGTGAGGAGATTGAGCCCATTCTCGCATACACAGAAACGTCTGCACGTAGGGGTTGCATTCGTGCAGCATGTGTGTCAGTTGCGTCATCAGTGCCTCTTCCAGTTGTCTAGAGGTTCCAAGCCTTGTGCGCGTCTGGGTGGCGTATTCAGTGTCATGAATGTAAACGGAAGCATAGGAAGGCGCCCGCCCTTCGGATGGCATCATGGGACCCATGTAATGGTACATCCCGCCCTGCATCGTCATTGTGGGGTTAAAATTAGAAGGACCGGGACCTCTGTTCACCCATTCGGTGACCACGGATGCCATCGATAGCGCTACATTGTGTGCTCGAATGTTCTTACGGAAGCTGCGGGCCCTTGGAGTATCATCGATGAGAAGAGAGCGCAGAAGAGCTGGCGGGTCGGGGAGAAGCGGCAATGACAGCTTCCCCTTCCCACAGCATGTGGAAAAAATGGGCCTTGCGGCAGAGCTGCTCCCGATGCGTTCTTGGACGAAATGCAGAGCTTTGCAGTGCGAACACTCAACACAGATCATGCCGAGATCGCGGTACGAAGGAGAGGACTCGGGTAGTGGAGGGAAGAGCTGTCGAGAGGCACTTCGAGCCTGGCGGTCGGATCTTTGCCGCGCAGCAATGACGGGGGATATATCCACAGCTCTCGCTTGTCGCATTGCCAAGCGATTCGACTCCTGTCTCGAAGATCTCAGTGGAGTATTTTCGTCGGCTCGGCCTCTTTGCGTTGCACTAAGATCCGATTCTCGCCGCCCCTCACGAATAGGAGTACATTCCTCCGCTCTAGCGCCTCGTGTCGCAATGCGATCCGCTTCGCGCCGCGCATTTCAGAGGGGGGTGGTTTCTCCCGCTCTGCGCGCCCTGGCTCTCTCCCTCAGTCGACGGAGACGCTCCTCGCGCTGCTCAGACGTCTCTGCTGCTCTTCGTGCTGCAGTACGTTCACGGTTGGCTTGACGACGCGCTTCCCTCTGAGATTCGGTTTGTTGCCCCGTCCGGATTCTCGCACGGGCTCGACGTGCCTCACGACGTGCTTGAGCGTCACATTCAGACTCTTGCGCTCTTCTTTCCCTTGCACGCGCGTTTCTTTGCTGCCGTCTTGCTTCTGCCACGTCTTCGCCCGCTGTTCCCGCCATTTATGTTCTGCTCGGCGCGCTAGTGTTATCCCTGCAAGTGCAGCTAGGGTTGACGCAAGTGCGAGGGGTCCGTTGTAGATCGCTATGAGTCGTAGCAAGCAGTCCTCAAAGGTCTAAACGCAACGTCAGCCAGCTAGGTCGTCCGCAAGAGCACTTAGCAAAAGAGTAACAATATAGGGCCTTTATTGTCTTGTACTATCCCGTGATTCAAAAGAACCAAAAACGAAATAGAAATAGAAATAGACTAATGGTCCTAGTATACACAGGGTACAGTATTAATACTCAGAGTACGACCACCTTGTCTATTTCTACTCCCAGGGAGCCCGGTATTAGAAAGAACCTCTTGCAAGGCTCTTCCCGCCGGGGTCGCTATGTACGCGCGCTCCCTTTTCCCTCAGTGCGGTGGTTAGGTTTCCCAAGCCCTAACGGCACCTACACTGGGTCTTCTTGCAGCCTCTATAGTTTGACGGAGGCTGCGTTTGATCTTCGTTGTCGACGTTGAAAACAACGTCAGTCCGACGTCCGCAGATTGCTCCTCGGAGGCCGTTGTTCCGAGCCCGATACTACAACACCAAGAAATGGTGTGCTATCGGATTAGGCTTCCTGCACAGCGGCAGACTACCACGCTTTACTAAAAGCAAAGCGCAATAGCACCTAGGGACTATCCGGATGCCGTCAAGCAATCCGGTAAACTTTTCGCGGGGAATGCCGTATTCAACCCACTACTAAGCCGGCATAGAATCACGATCGCTGCCTTGCCCAGACTCTGGTCACCACGCTACCAGGGAACCGTCACGTGGTGAAAAATTGCTGAAGGTTGTTGAACTCGAAAGCCGGTACTGTGCTGCCGACGTGCCGCTATGTAAAAAAGGTTTCTATTCGTGCGCGCTTTCGCCTCACCGCCACTTGTCACCAGGGGCGCCGCCACGTGTCGCCACTTGTCACCGGCACGCTACTGTAGTGCCGCATTGGTGTAACAGTTCGAAATTCAAAATAAAATTAATTTTACCGCCAGGTGTCGCCATTTGTGACTCGCGGCCGCCACTGGCCACGTGTCGCCACTTGTCACCCGGGGCGCGCCACTTGTCACGCCACGTGTCCCCGTGGCGGCCTGGCCTGCGGCCAGGACGCCCCGCACGTGGCCGCCACTTGTCACCGCGGCGCCGCCCCCGTGCGCCAATGGCAACGCGGGAGCGCAAGGACATACAGACAGAAACACAGACACGGATTTTAGTAGTTGTGGAAGCTACAGTACGCACACAAGGAACGGAGGGCTCTCCCGAGCACCGTGGCCAAGGAAATCTTCAACGCTGCCATGGCCGCTCCTGCTCTCAATCGTCAGTTCATTCGGAACGCTACCGCTGTTCTAGTTCCCTACGTCTTCTTCGAAAGGGGAGAGGCTGGCGCCGCGCTTCGTATGGACAACATTCAAGTATCGGAACGGTCAATTGACCTGGCAATTGCTTTACGGAAAAATCGGTCTCTACTGGCACATACCCTATCCTACACTAGACTATATCCAGAGAAGTCTTCGCTCATCGACCTAGTTGTGGTACAATTCCGCACCACGACCCCCGATGGGAGATGAGAACCGCCTGGACGGGCAGTTACTACTGTAGCAATCGTGCACGCGCCCTATGAAAACGCAGTAGTACCTCTACGGCGTACACGTGGCATAACCGTCGACGCCGGTCGTGGCCACGGGCACACGTGTGCGACCCGTCCGGTAAGTAATTAGCAATTAGTAGTTAATGGCACAAATTAGCCAATTTAGCACAGTAGCTGGTATACAGTAAGTAACAGCTACTGTAGCGGGACAGGTGTCCTGGCGTCCCACGTAGGGGTTAAGACCGGGGGCACCTGCCCCGTTCCAGTAAACGGGGGCAGACTCGCCTCCCTTCCCTTTACGGCTAATTGCTATCCCGTTCCGGTTTCCCTTTTAGTCTCAGGCTTCTAACCCGTGACTGGCCGTCCGGATCTAACACTACCGACCGGCTGCACGTCACCGGCCACGTGAGCCTTCCCTCTTTTCGAGTCCTTCCGTACGGTTTGCGTTCGCGCGTGAGTTACCCAGCGGCGCACGCTCCCTTACCTCTAAACCCCCTCGTTTCCGAGTGGTCCGGACGAAGGTAGTTATACCACACTAGTCTTACGATACGACCGTTACTGCCGGAACACTAGCTCCACAAGTCGCTACTATTGGGCCCTCCCGGGTCAACGGCTCACACCGTCCTCAGCGAGCATTTTCCGCTGGCTCCAAGCTTGCCTGTCTCACGCTGGCGTCACACCACCCCCGCAAGTCTTGTGGTCTTCACACTCGCTTTGCATGGGTGCCGCATCGGAATGCGCTGCAATAGGAGTACCATCCTACTGCATTCGCATCTGGGGGATTGGACTGTCGCTCGCACAATGGAAGAGTCCTACCTCGACGTTCGCGTACAGCCGTGCGAGGATTCCGTCTTCTTTTTCGGACACCTCTCCAAAATCTCGACGACTCCCTATGGAGTTTCTTCAACACTATTCAGTGCAGTCATTGACAATTGTAATGTGAATTTGGACAAGGGGGCTTTTCGGTTGAACGCGAAACGACTCTATGAGAAGGGAAACATGGCCAAAACACTTTCCGGACAGGTTTTACTTTACCGTTCAAATGGACCGTTTCAGCCGGACCGTTTCAAGTTACCGTTGCACTAAGACTTGGGAAACGGCTAGGAACCGTTACGCTCCTTCGTTCGCGTAACGAGTCCGCGGAGGTATTGGAAATCGGCCACTGGCCGAAAACAGGGCTGTATAAAGAGAGGCACTCAGATCTCGAGATCCAGAGATCTCTGGCCTCTCTTCTCTCTTCCCCAAGTACTCGCTTGTTATCCCACCTCCCACCCTCAGCTCCGCGGCTCAGTCATCAAGTCATCACTGGTTCTTCCTTACTCTTTCTTGCTTGGCCTAACCATGCAAGACTGTTTACTCACGCGCTCGGTAAGATAACGCGATCCCCCGTCGCTGCTTACGGTCTCTTACTCTAAATCTACCCCTCGTCTTGAGACTTACCAAAGCAGAATTCAAACTCATGTGAGCCACGAACACGAGCCCCAATAAACGCCGAAGGTGGTCCTCATCCGCCGGAACGGGTAATATCGCTGGGATAGCGGCCGGAGGTGGCGAGGGACTCGCGCCACTACGCTGCTTTGGCCGTTGTTTCAACGTTTGTGTCCACAGCAATGGGGGACAGCGAAAGACGGGATAAGCATTCGGATAATCAATCGGACTGTAGGCATTTCTGGACCGAGGATCTTTAGGTAATAAAGCGTCATCTTGTTTCTTCAACATTATTCAGTAATGCAGACACGTGCCTGATAGCCAACTTGGGGTTGTCATCAACAAGACGTTCCCATTTCTAACTTCGAAGCATAGTCTGATAGTCTGTAAACAAAGCCTGAATGCGAAGCTCCGCATCCATTTCACATCAATCTGTACGGCGGCCTTGATTGCGGTCTCCAGTTCATCGAGCGAAACTGACTTCAACTTGACCTCATCTTTCGACATTAAATAGTTTAAATGAATTTCGTCGCTCAGTTTGGAGAAATCCCTGACTGATGGAAAACAATCCAACTTGATCAGCGACAAAAGCAAGTCGTGGTCCACTGAAGAAATAAAAGCGACGGTCGGGAGGGAGTGACCAGAGGCCCCGGAATCTTTGACGCGTAGCAAGTACTGCTCTCGTGCCTTAAGAAAATTGTGAATCTGCTTGCAACCTAGCCTTTTCAGCTTGGGGTGTACGACATTCCAATACCCCTGGTCCGACATAGTTCCAGGTTTCCTCATGACAGATAAGTGTGAAAACCATGAGGTGCTTAGTGATCACTATTGCGTATCCCGGAGCGGTTGGCCGCCGGGAGGGTGATTAGTCTGAAGTGAACGTGTTCATTGTTCTGTATTTTTCTTACCGTCCATGCGGGACGATGGCTATTTAAATACCTTCTGTATGTAAGAGCGTCCACAGCGGTGGGAGGGGTCCAATCCATATTCTCCAAACGTGTAACGATTGCGTTGGTGCTTCAATCACGGTGGATTTCAGAGTCCAACTAAATTTAGAATGGACCGCCTCCTTTCATATGGGCACCCCACCGGTCAGCACTACAACTTTACGGTGAGGTCCCACACTCACCTCCCACTCCCTCTCCATCTTCGCAAGACCAACCACCAATACCAACCAATTGGTTGCTACTCGCAGTGACTATGCCCACGAAAGGCACATTACGCCACATGCTCCACGATGAAGCTTCGGACGAGCTTGAACTTGCCGCTGTCTTGTGGTACCAAATGCAAACTATGGCGGCGTTACAACTTCAGGACACAGCACAGCAAGTTGGCGGCTCTCGTCCCGGCCGTCGCCCGAACGTCGCGCGTGACTTCCGCGCCGCTCATCGGCGTCTAATGCTAGACTACTTTTGGCCTGCCGCGGATTTGAGGCCCGACGGGTCTATGCAAAAGGGACCTGTGTACTACTCGGAACAGTTTGAGCGGCGCTTTCGCATGTCGCGCCCTCTATTTTATCGCATTTTTTCTCACGTTGTCATTCACAACAAGTTCTTGCGCCGTGGGCTAAAACCAGATTGCACGGGAAGGTCTGGTGCTTCACCCTTGCAGAAGGTAGTGGCATCCTTACGGTATTTAGCATATGGCTCTCCTGCAGATAGTTTAGATGAATATGTTAGACTAGGGGAGACAACTACACTGCAGTCGATGAAACAATTTTGCTGGTCGGTCGTACAACAATTTGGTCCCCGTTATTTGCGCGCGCCCACCGCCACAGAACTTAACGAGATTGCCTCCTCGTTTGAAAAACTAGGATTCCCTGGCTGCATTGGGTGCTTGGATTGCGCGGGGTGGGATTGGGAGCAGTGCCCCAAAACTTTGCAGGGCATAAATGTGGGGAAAGAAGGGAAGCCTACGTTACGTATGGAAGTGATCTGCGACATGGACCTAAGAATTTGGCATTTATGTTTCGGCTTTCCGGGCTCGATGAACGATCTTAATATTCTTAGTGTGAGTCCACACTTCGCAAATATTCTAAATGGGAGTTATCCCCCAATTGATATACAGTATGTTATTGATGGAGAGGTGTTCACTTGGAGTTACTATTTAGTAGACGGTATATATCCAAAGTGGAAAATATTCGTCAGCACTGTGGCGAACCCTTCTCATCGGAAAGAGAAGAGGTTTGCAGCGCTACAAGAATCCGTACGAAAGAGTGTAGAACGTGTCTTCGGAGTATTATTTAAGCGTTTCCGCGTATTAGCGGAGCCGTCTCGTTTATAGTTTAGTGAAGATATGGGGATTATTCTACAGGCCTGTGTCATTATTCATAATATGGTCGTCGAGGAGCGTAAGGATGGGTATATTGGGGATGGGGTCGGGGGAATTCGGGAGAGGCTCTACGAGCTGTTTGAAAGCGAGGGAGATGGAATTTCTAGGGCGGATAATGCAGGGTCCGTATGCCACAACCCCGAGTCGCAAATGCAAATATCCGAGAGACTGAGCAACAACTATGGTACTGTTAACACGGACATAAAAAACCGAGCTGAACGAGCTCGGTTGGTGAACGCCTTGATTGATCATTTACACAAAAGGTCGTAGTTCTTCTATGATAATTGATACGTTTATGGTGCACAGTAGTTGACGAACAATACATGTTCTAAACCTTTGCTTTTCTTTCTACGCTCTTCCTCAGACACTCCTCCCATCACCACCTTCCACCATCCCCTCCGTCCTTCCCTCCCTCCGCCTATTGAGCTGCACTGCACTCTGACGCGCCCCCCATACCCAAACCAGCTCACGCCGCTGCCCCTTTATGACTTCTCTCACATGCCCGTCCCGGACGCCCTATTTCTACTCTCGTCGCGCCGAGTTGGCATGCGTTCCGGCGACTTATCCAACTTGTCGAGTCACTTTTTCTTCGACTTTTTCGATTCCTTGCCCACCTGCAACTTTACCCAGCTCCTTTCCGCGATAGGCGGCTCCATCCGTCTGCGCCTGGACACCGTTGCCCCCTGGCAACTCGAGCGCACGGACCCCTCCCTGCTCTACAATTAGGTCTTCCGCCTCTCCTCTGGCTTGCTCATGTGCGATTCCCGCGTCTTCGCTGCCGACCTATCGCTCGAAGGTACCGCTTCGGCTATCCATCCCATGCTACTGCGTCCCCTTGCACCACCGCGGACCAGCGCGTTGACGCT
>NW_005178721.1:0-9546 GCF_000350225.1 Chondrus crispus | reverse complement strand
GTACATTTCGGAAGAACACCGGCGTCGGTGAGAGCGGATACGGCTATACAACAAAAGTACATGCACACCGCACGGCGTCCTTGAGGTGCATGGAACGCCATGAAGCTCTTCGCAACAGCGAAATTGACAGTCGAGACACAAACCGGCTTGGTATGAAAGACAGCAACAAGGTTAGTGACGAAAGTTCTCCTCTTCTTGCATTGCAAAGGGAACTTGAGCGCGTACGCGTTGACATACCGTTAACAAGCGATGGAAAGCGTGTGGTGTCAGGACGTTTTGAGGCATATCGCTGCAACGTCGTCGCGCCTGACCATTTGCTGGCCGGTCTCGCGAAGAACGTTATCGAGGTAGGCTTCCACGTGATTAACCGACAAGGAAACGCGGCCGCGTTCAGGGCAAAAGCTGACATGGCAATATGTGGAGCCCTCCGAGACAATGGGTTGAAGAGGCAATCATCAGTTTTTAGTTCCAAGAATGAACTCAATTCCATGACTCTGTCAGGTGTGTTCTGTGCCCTTCTCGTGTGCGTTCCGGTTTTCTACCAACTGTTCCCGGGGATCCAGAGTGAAGAAACCACTGTTGTGTTGGATCTATTGACGCAATTGCAGGAATTGATTGCGTTGACGTACTGGTGGCCATCGGAAGAGGCGGATGGTGTCTCAGATTATTTGTATGTGACAAGTGATAATGGAGCTCAATACCATGCAGACTTGCTGGAAAGGGCTGAGAAGTATGTGACTGAGGCAGACAAGTTTTGCGCAAATTATTGCGAAGGAGTGGGTAAAGGTCGCCCCACCTTGGACAAGCCGAACCTGCACAGGTTAATCGAGTTGTACAACCACACAATTCCTGCCTTCGGGCATGTACGTCACTTTATGGAACTGGTGTTCGAGAATGCTCATCAACCTTTGAAGAGGTGCATAGTCCGGGGTAATCACCAAAAAGGACATTTGGCGGCCGTGGGTCATTGTTTGGGGAATGATTGGCAAGGGCGGTTGGCGTTGCTGTCCAGCACTATGACACAAACTTCGGATGTCGGACTGAAGATGGAATGCAGGAGAGGCCTTCGACGCTTGCTTCTCGGCGAAGCTTGCAACGAGTTGTCACAGGCTTCGGATGAATTGAAGGGATTCCTGAAGGACACAGATGTTAGTATATCTGATTTATTTGTCAAACCGTTGATGGACGAGATGCGGTCGAATGGGAAGGTCAACCCCGCTTGGACGGGAGATTCCGTACGATGGGAGGGGAATTGTGAAAAGGATGTCAATGAGCTGTCCAGCTGTTGCATATCAGAAACAGAAACGATAGATTCATCTGAGCTTTTGTCGCAGCTATTGTCACGGGCTACAAACATCCTGGAAAATCTCCGTCCAGAATTTGATACGTCAAAGAAGTCGGAAGTCAAGTTGTTCTCGTCTGCTCGGCGCGTTCGCAGAAGCTACTTGAGTGCGTCCCCACGGACGTACTCGCATGACACGATTGAGCCGGGATGTGTCGTCCAGGTTATGTTACCGCGCGGAGGGACGAAGGGATTGCTTTTGCATGCAAATGGGGCGGTCGGATCGTCATTGAACCTGTTCGCTGTTGTTGGGGTCTTGCAGAGAGAGGACGAGAGTCCTCACGCGGCTGTCGTAAGATGCAGAGTGGATGATCGTAAAACTCTGAGGATATCCGCGGAACTGAACTCAGAGTCTATACAGGTGCTCGGTCTCACTGATGGCGTCCGTCGCGTGGCGCTGTACCACGCCTGCTCAGCAAACTCCTGTCACGTATCGAGGGACAACTCCATCAAACACTCTGCCAATGTTTTGGGTGGCGGGGCATTCTACTTTCAGACGAGGAGAAAAGGTTACCCTGCAAGAATGGCATGAAAGGAATAGGGACCTGGTGTTTCAGACGCTGGAAAACCTGATTATTCGCGGAGTGGCGTTTTCTACTGGAAAATTATCAGATTTCAGCACCCATCCCATCTGAATTGAAATTGGGCGGACTTCTGGTTACACGTCTCGCCGATCCCGTCAACAGTTGGACACCTCGCTCTTCCTTGGCCAATCTACTGCTGACCGAAGGTATCTTTGGACACAAACAACCACGCAGTTCGTTTCGCGTATGAGGGCGCAAGATCGATGCCATAGGGTCACGGCGGGCCCGCTTGTGGTGTATGGGTGATCAGGATAGCGAGAGATCGCCAGTGCTATTGCTGGTGGATGGGGCTGCAAACGGTCGATCTACAGTTGATCGATCTCGATGTCGTCGTGATAGGAAACGCGCTGAAAGTAGGTTGATATGCACGCAGGTGCGTCGCATTTTATCCGCGTATGTCCGCACTATCTGACCATCTTCAAATTCTAGTGATGAGATCGCCTTTGTCTGCGTGCGAACCTGACGGAATTAAAACCGTGTTTGTTTTGTGAAAGTGTTGGACGGATTGTAAGTTGTCGTTGACGCTTCGCTAATCAGTCCGGCCGGACAGGCGTGCTGCACACAGTATCTTACCTACTTCAGTTTACATCTGCGCTTGTCTCCACAACAGTTGGTCATCGGAACTTGAAGTCATGGTTAACTCAACTCCGTCATGATTGGAAGTGTCACATGGCATCGGCGCCGGAAGTTGGGCAGTTCTTGTTGCGTGAAAGTGTTGGATGGATTGTAAGTTGCCGTTGACGCTTCGCGAATCAGTCCGGCCGGACAGGCGTGCTGCACACAGTATCTTACCTACTTCAGTTTACATCTGCGCTTGTCCCCACAACAGTTGGTCATCGGAACTTGAAGTCACGGTTAAATCAAATCCGTCATGATTGGAAGTGTCACATGGCATCGGCGCCGGAAGTTCGGCAGTTCTTGTTGCGTGAAAGTGTTGGATGGATTCGTAAGTTGTCGTTAACGCTTTGCGAATCAGTCCGGCCGGACAGGCGTGCTGCACACAGTATCTTACCTACTTCAGTTTACATCTGCGCTTGTCTCCACAACATTTGGTCATCGGAACTTGAAGTCATGGTTAACTCAACTCCGTCATGATTGGAAGTGTCACATGGCATCGGCGCCGGAAGTTCGGCAGTTCTTGTTGCGTGAAAGTGTTGGATGGATTCGTAAGTTGTCGTTAACGCTTCGCGAATCAGTCCGGCCGGACAGGCGTGCTGCACACAGTATCTTACCTACTTCAGTTTACATCTGCGCTTGTCTCCACAACAGTTGGTCATCGGAACTTGAAGTCATGGTTAACTCAACTCCGTCATGATTGGAAGTGTCACATGGCATCGGCGCCGGAAGTTCGGCAGTTCTTGTTGCGTGAAAGTGTTGGATGGATTGTAAGTTGCCGTTGACGCTTCGCGAATCAGTCCGGCCGGACAGGCGTGCTGCACACAGTATCTTCCCCAACTTCAGTTTACATCTGCGCTTGTCTCCACAACAGTTGGTCATCGGAACTTGAAGTCATGGTTAACTCAACTCCGTCATGATTGGAAGTGTCACATGGCATCGGCGCCGGAAGTTCGGCAGTTCTTGTTGCGTGAAAGTGTTGGATGGATTGTAAGTTGTCGTTAACGCTTCGCGAATCAGTCCGGCCGCACAGGCGTGCTGCTTGCAGTATCTAACCTACTTCAGTTTACAAATGCGCTTGTCCCCACAACAGTTGGTCATCGGAGCGTGAAGCGGCAAGGAGACTGTATATTGCGCTGCGTAGCGTATGTAGATAGGGAGCTAACATAGTGGTAAACCGACTACTGACTCTTGCCCGCAATTCACACTGCTCCCATCCTATATGACAACTGGTACCACGGGTGCGGTGCATTGACCCGATCCTACGTGTGCACATCGCCGACCAGAAACAAACGTTGGATCATTCCAGTCTGTTTGACAGTACCAAAACGCAATAAACTACTGCATGGCCATGCCAAGCGGTTAATCTGGGATGTTTTTGAGATGGATCAGCCCAGCACGTATGGCAGTACCGCCAAATATTACAATGAGGCACTGCCATGTCCAATTGTAAATCTGCGATTTTTTTCAGTTGGCCCAGCGACGGCAAGGTATTGGAAGAGTACCAATAGATTACGGCTTGCAGGGAATTCGGTGCAAAATCAGTATCAAAAATTTTGCTCAAAAAATGTCTTGACTATCATTGGTACGGCCAAATCAAAAATTAAATTAATCGTAACGTTACGGGCCAGATTTACTTCGTAGTGAATATTTCGTTCACGAAAAGCGCTCCAGTTCACACACCATTGACAAAACAATTTTGACGTTTTTGCCGTCGAAAAGCACAACATCTATCACGAACATCACTTTTATTGAACTTACACCTAAAAATCAACAAATTTGTTGACGCCCCAAATCATCACGAACCGGGGCATAGGGAGAACAGGCTGGATTTTGCTTTGCCTTTGTGATTCCGTGAACTCCGATACCCCCCGATCCCCGAGGGAGCGGGTGGCCGTCGGAGACTTCATTGCGTTGCGACTACGGTATGCCCTATTGGCTATGTCTTATTACTGTAGGGTGCCGTACTGTCGTCTGGATGTAACCACAGCCTTGCCCGGTTTGGCCAGGAGTACTTTTAAATTCTTAACAAATACCGTATGCTTCGTAAGCCCTTGCTTTTCTTAAATTCAAAAATTAAAACGTAAGAGCCACTCATAGCACGCCAAAGCACCTCTTTGGGCAAAGCAAAGAAAACTGCAGAAAAACGGGGCATGTTAAGACACACCCTCAGGGTGTGTCTTAACATGCTGAGGGTGTGTCTTAACATGCCCCGTTTTGAGGATGAAGGAATCACCACAATGATCGGCCTAACCGCTGACACCTGGCACACGTGGACACCGGGGCGTTTGTAATTGCGGGGAGGGAAACTACTTGTAATGATTTGTATTTAGTAGCGGACGACAACAGGCACACGTGGACATGGGGGTTTTAATTGCAGTGGGAGCCAATTACTTTGGGTGCTTTGTACTTGGTGACCGAAAACCCTTTTTGCCCCTGCGGCTGCTTTGCATTCTTCATCTCTCTCTCGCTGCCCGCAGCTCCTCCCTCCCGCTCACCTCGCCATGTCCACCGCGTGGCAGAACAACGCCTGATCCGACGGAGAAGCCTGCGACTGGGAAGCTATTTTGCTTCTTTTCTGTCAAAGACGGAGAAGACCAGGTTGGACGACGAAGGTAGATCAGTGGCAGTCTGAAGTCGATCAGCGACTTCCTTGTTCACTTGTTCGGGTCCGACCCTTGACGCCTGCAGCCCTTGCAAGTAGGTTCTTTAGAGTCCGACTCCCGACGCCTGCAGCCCCTGCAGGTGGTTGAGATCCGATCTCTGACGCCCGGATACCGTCCGGGTCAGGATACGATTTCTGCGTTCTGCCCTTCTCTGCGTTCTCAGAGAAAGGAGCTTTCTGATCCTTACGAGACTTCCTTCAAGAGGCTATATAGTAAACTGCACGACAGCCTTTAACCTCAGACTGGTCTCTTGCAGGAACGTGGCACGACACCGTTTTAAAGCTTCACTACCACTGGCAAGACCCAATCCAAACAATGCGACTTAAAGACAGTTCGCCACTTGCTACCGAGCCAAGAGCAATCAGCAGAAGAACAGTGAGGAAAAAGAGCGTTTTTGCTCCTAGCTCGCCACCCTTCCTGTCCATCTCAGGCCCTGGCCACTCCACCAGCTCTTTCGAGCGACACCGTTATCCGCCTCAAAGAGACTAGTGGGGGATCGAAGAGTCGAGCAAGAGATCTTGGTACACAGGCAACGCACCCTGGTATAATAACTCAGTGCCAGAGCACGTGCAGATACCTGGCACTCCAGCCCACATGTATTGAACACAGACAAATTGTACCTGGCACTCTAGCCCACAGGTACTTCTACAGAAAACTAGTACCTGGCACTCCAGTCCATAGGTACTTAAAAAGAGACAGGAACTTAATCGAGTTTTGCTCGATTGCGTAATGTGGCAAAAACCCGTGTCACAGCTGTTACACTGTAAAGCTGGCTAGATAGCTTGATAGGTGCTCGTCGGGAGCACCCCTTTAAAATGAAACTCAGATTGGACACCGACTCGCCGATGTCCGAAGGTTCCCCCGATGGGCATGGGGGACAGCCTGTTCGAGGTGAACACTAG
This sequence comes from Chondrus crispus, assembly GCF_000350225.1. Lineage (NCBI taxonomy): Eukaryota > Rhodophyta > Florideophyceae > Gigartinales > Gigartinaceae > Chondrus > Chondrus crispus. The sequence goes on along the minus strand of NW_005178721.1, from coordinate 3,437 downwards.
GTCGGCTAGTTTGTTCTGAGGAAATACTTCTCGTTTATAATCGTTGATGTTCGGTTGGTAATGGGTGAGGTTAGTCCTCCAAGCCCACAACAACTCGACCTTTCATAGAGTTCTAAAATCTAAGCTGGTACAGGAAACCATGGCTTAGTAGCTCTGGTGAAAACCTATACAGATCAGCAAAAAAATACACAACTACCAATAAAACTGCGTGTTAGGCAGAGAGTACACTAAATGTACTCATTACAGCAAGGACGACGTATAGTGTGTGCGCTATCGTACTACACTTGTAACCCGTGTGTAGGCTGACAGCGAGGTCCAGCGCAGCACAGCAAGGTTACTTGCATATCCCAGGCGGGTCTTGATGCTTTCAGATTGTGGTGCAAGGAACGATGCCCGAGTTTACTGCGGGAGACGGACCGTGTGCGACTAAGAAGGGGAGCGGCGCCGGTGGCGGCGGCGCTGCCTGGGGCGCTGCATCTGTGCTACGTGTGTGCGTGGTACAGGTGTGGGAGCTGTGCATGGGAATCATGACAGGGAGATCATTACAGAAAACGCAGTACGGCCGCAGAGCAATATAAATTGGACATGGGAATCATGACACTTCCCCCGTCGCTGTGTGGTCGTGCTGCGCGGGGGGTGGGCGGGGGGGCGGCGACGATTTGGAGTTTTGCCGTGAGCTTTCGGAACGGCTCCGATCGTAGCGGCTTCGTGAATATTTACGCGAGCATGTCCGCGCTCGCGACATGCTTCAATACGATGTTGCCCTTGCGTGCGTGATGGGACAAGAAGTGATGCCGGAGGTCAATGAACTTGCGGCATTTGGTCGGTCCCGTGTTTCGTGCGACGCGAATGGCAGACTGGTTATTCATGAAGAAGGGGGTGGGGTGGGGGCTGAGCATGCGGATGTCTTGAAGGGTCCGGCGAAGCCAGGCAGTTTGCTGCACTGCGGCGGTGGCGGCAATTTATTCCGCCTCGAACGTAGAGAGGGCCGTGATGCTCTGTTTCATAGATCCCCAGCATATCAGAGTGCCATTGTATAAGTGGACGATGCCAGATATAGGTTTCCGGTCAGTGACATCTGCCGCGTGGTCGGCGTCCGAGTATGACGTGAGAAGGGGGGTGTTGGAGATGGGTTTGTCAGTGTTGTTGCTGACTTGGAGGGGGATGTGAGCAGCGGGGAAAAGGAGCCCGTGCTGGGGGGTGTGACGGAGGTACCGGAGGACGCGTTTGAGGGCATTCCAGTGTCGTGTTGTCGGGGCTTTGGCGGCGACCGACAGGCGGTTGATGATCAAGTAAATGTCCGGGCGCGTGGAGTCGGCGATGTATCTCAGGTCACCGAGTATTTGTTGGTACTCTTTCAGTTGGGAGTGTTTAGAAAGAGGCTCGTCTTGGTTGGTGGGGCCGTGGAAGCGTATTACGTCCTGGTACGGTGTGGGCTTGCCATTGGCAATGGGCCTCTCTGCTTTGCGCAGGATGCATGCGGTGGCGGTGGGCTGTGATATGTGCAGCGCGCCGTTGGCGTTGCGCTGTACCGTCCATCCGAGCGGCGTGCGGCGCTCACCGAGGCGCTTTATGGTGTACGCCTTTGTCAGCAGGTTTGCGAATTCGTCGAGCAGCGCTTGTGTGGTCGCTGTGACGGTAAAGTCGTCCATGCTGATCGCCACGAATGTGGCCGAGGAGAGGGTTATTTTGTGGAAGAGGCAGGTGTCTGCCTCAGATTGATGAATGCCATCCTTGGTAGGGAGGCCGAAAACGGCTTGCAGGTATGTGAATCCTGCTTGCGGGGTGCCATAGAGGTTCTTGACAAGTTTTCCTCCTTTGCATTCATGCTTGTACGTTCCGTCGAAACGGGGGTGCTGACGGACGTAGACAGGCTTTTCCCCATTATGGTCGAAGTCCTCGTGGAGGTACGCGGCCTCAATGTCAATGTGTTCAATGAGGAGGTTTTGGGCTGCGGCAATGGCGAATAGCAGGCGTACCGAGGACTTATATGCCATGTAGGTTATAGTACGTTCGGGATCGTAATGAACGTTTGGTATCATTGTGTCTCCTCGAGCCGCGCAGCGTGCTTTCCGTTTTGTGACGTTGCCATTTTTGTCGCGCTTGTAGCGGTACCCCATCGTAAGGGGAATGAGGCGTGTATTTCGCGGGAGTAGGCGATCCGGGTGTCCACTGTATGACACGCTTTGCGTCGAGCGCATCGAGCTCCTGGTTGTGAGCAGTGGACCAGAGGTCTGCATCGGGGTATTTGCGTGCTTGCCCGCGGTTGAGAGGGGCAGGGGTGGAGACCGATAGCTCGTCTGGTGTACGATGGGGGGTGTACGCCTTGAAAGCGGCGGCGGAGGTCATTTTGGGGTCTTATGTGCGGAAGTAGGGGTGGAAGTCCACTGTGCGTATGCGGTGAGTTTTGCTCGTGTTGACGTCCAGTGCCATGATGTGGCGATCGTCAGTGGGGTAGAGGTACCTTACAGTGCAAGATCGTGAGTGCAGCTTGGAGATGGTGGTGGTGCGCTGGCGGGGGTCAGGGGTGGTGCCTAATTGTCCAAAGATGTGAAATTGGGTGATTTGTGGCACCGAGTGGTGCCATTGGGTGGCGAGGAGGGCGTGCGTGCTGTGATGCATGGTGTGATTGTATTTAAATGTTGCATCTCGAACTGCGTCCTCCCAGTGGTGTTGGGGGAGCTCACTGTGATGCAGGGCAGCGCGAGCTGCATTTAGTAGTGTGCTGTTGATCCTCTCTGCAAGGCTGTTCTCTTGAGGGGTGTTGGGGATGGTGGGAGAGTGGCTTGTGTTGTGCTTGGTGTATGCTTGGATGGCGGTGGCAGAGAGGTACTCGAGTGCGTTATCGGTGCGTATGATTCGAGGTTGGTGGCCCGTTTGCTTGTTGATTGCATTGAGGATGAAATCGAGACATTGTGATGTTTGCGCACGGTTCGGCAGAAAGTCGGTAATGAGTTACCGTGTCTTTGTGTCGAGGACCGTTAGGATGTAATTGTTGCGCTGGTGGGAGGGGGGTGCAATCGGGCCACATATATCACTACTGCGTGAGAAGACCGTTGGGTAGTGGTGGGCAGTTGGCTTGTGTGGGCGGAGTCGTTGCTTGGCGTGCGCACAACTTGAGCACGTGATACGTGAGGCGTATCGTGCGAGAGAGGGTGGGATGTTGGGGAGTAGTCCTTGTCGTGCCATGGTTTGTATGGTGGCAGGTCGCACATGGTTTAGTACCATGTGCCAATGATGGAATGCGTGCTCTAGTGCCTGACCGTGTTTGGACGGGGGAGTCGGGGCAGGGTTGGTGAGGGGCCTCGGTGCTTCGTGTCTGCTGTGGACATTGGGGGCCGGGTGGTTGCCTTGGGGGGGTGTGGTGTGGCGTTGTTGAGTGCGCGAGCTGTTGTCCGGGGGGGGGGTGGTTTTTTTTAATTGTGTGTGTCTTGTGT
>NW_005178720.1:0-9593 GCF_000350225.1 Chondrus crispus | reverse complement strand
ACGGTAGCGGCGACAACAAAATTACGAACGGCTAAGTTGCTGAGGAGGTCGACATGCCTGAGCCGGACGAGGAGCAAGCTTTTCATGGCATCGTGAAGGCGACTGTGTAAGGCGTAGGAAGGAGTTTCACCTGAGGTCTCGTGGAGAGATGTGCGATTGAGCTCATGAAATAAAGCGTCGATCGCGAGGGAAGTCTGTTCATTACGCGAAAAGTCGGCGTCCCGTGTCTGATGGGTGCAGATAAGGAGGCCGGCGACATGACTAGGGGATATTTCCTTTTATAATATAGAGATTGGGATTTAGGAGTAGGATGGTTTTTGTACTTTAGGGATTCGGTGGGATTCGGAGATTTAGAGGAGTAGGGGATTCGGTGGGATTCGGGGATTTAGAGGAGTAGGGGATTCGGTGGGAGTAGGGCGTATATATTATATATTAGGAATTTAGGGGGTTAGGAAGGTAGGTGAGTTAGGAGGGTATTGTGGGTTAGGAGGGTATTGTGGGTTAGGTGGATTAGAAGGATTATGTGGGTTATGTGGATTAGAAGGATTATGTGGGTTATGTGGATTAGGTGGATTAGGTGGATTAGGTGGTTTAGGTTGATTACGGGGTTTAGGTGGTTTAGGTGGTTTAGGTGGTTTAGGTGGTTTAGGTGGTTTAGGTGGATTTGGTGGTTTAGGTGGATTTGGTGGTTTAGGTGGAATACCGGGTTTAGGTAGTGGAATGGTTTACGAGGTGGACCGGTTTAACGATGTACGAGGTTTAACGGTTTATGTGAATTAGCATGTGTACCAGGTTGAGGAGGGTTAGCAGGTTTAGGTTGAGATTAGGTTTAGGTGGTTTTGCAGGTGTAGCAGGTTTAGGTGGTTTAGGAGGTTTAGGTTGCGATTGGGTGTAGGTGGTTTAGGGGTTTAGGATGGGATTGGGTTTAGCAGGTTTAGCAAGTGTAGCACGGGTAAGTGGATTAGTAGGTTTAGGTTGACAGTGGGTTTAGGTGGTTTAGGTGGTTTAAGTGGTTTAGGTTGAGATTGGGTTTATGTTGTTTAGGGGGTTTAGGTTGGCTAATCGTCTATATTAAATACCCACCGGGAGATGCAAATTTTCAGATCCAACCAAAACAGCATTTTTTCGGTCCCAGTATCCCAGTTGTCCGAGTCAGTCTCTGAGTGTCAGCATGTCCGAGTTCGATTCCTGGTGGGGGCTCTGTAAGCAGCAAGTTGACTGACTGAGCGAAATGCCACGTAAGACGGTGTGGCTTAGAGTAAGCTTTTCTTCTGTAAAGTGCGCAGATGTTGTTTTGTCATAGTTTCTGACGGCGTTACGAAATTTTCGAATTTCTACTGTAAGATCAACTGGAAGCAACGTTTGATGCGCAGTTTACACCATTGCGAAAAGGTCGAAAACAAGCCGGTACGGTGTGGTCCGCTTTCCGTTTCAATCCTCAATTTCTGTTTTTTTTATTTTTTTTGGGTCTACAGTACCACCGCCGCCGCCGCCGCCCGTCCCCGTCCTGTCATCACACATCATCACCGTCGTCCCTTCTTCCATCTTTTCTTCCCACCGTCCCTTCCCCTTCCAGTTCAACCCCCTCCCCATGTCCGCAACATGCTGCTACTTACTATCTGTTCTGCTCCCCGCTCGCAATCGTCTGCACCAGGATCACCTCTTCCCCGACGAATAATCGGGCATACGCGCCACGCCGCGTGAGTGAGTGAACGTGCGTGTGAGAAGTGAACCGCCTGCACTCTTCTCAAAACTGCTCCCGCCTTCATCGCACCGTCGATGCTTCGCTCCCGCGCGACAGCGTTACCGATGTCGGATGACTCTGGGCTGTGAGCTTTTGGATTGCCTCTATCTTTTGTTCGCGATGGATTTCGCGATTTTCCCGAGTTGATGACATCTTCTAATTCTTCTTTGTCTGTATCCTTCTTTTCTTCCTCCCCTGCTGCGCACCCACAGCAGTCTCTGCGCACCCCTTCACCACGCCGTGTGCGACGCATAAGCTGCATTAGCTATCAAAAAGCGATGGCGCGATTCTTTCCGTCTGTTTCGCTACGTCCACAGTATGTATGTACTACTCAAAGTAGGCCGAAATCAGATTCCGGATAGTGAGTGTGTCTTTGTCGTCGCCACTGTTGAATTCGAGTGGCAGGCCTCTTGTTTGAGATGTGAACGGGGGATCTGGGAAAGAGCTTTCTGGATCTGACTACAAAGATTGGAAGGGCGACGTCGAGTTGCGATGGAAAGATTTTCTCATTCGTCATGCATCACAAGGGGAGCGCTCTCAAGAAAATCACATGCTGACTATGGCAATGCACAAAATTTAACGGGTAGTTTGGTTCAGCGTTCGTGAGGCATGCTGCCTTGGATTCAATCCGCAAGGCAAAAATCTTTCGCATTGGCCAGCACATGGCGGAATATGCAGCGATGATTGTGCCTTCGTATCTTGCAACTGAATCAAAGGGCAAAATGTGGCATCGAACAGATGTTATGGAGAAAACGCGGAAGAAGAGAAATTTTGTTTTACGAGGAGCTACGATCACGGTTGTCCAGTGGAGCATGCCCCATCTTCTCGACAGTAGACCATCGATATCTCCTTCATTGACAGTTCCGACGCCATAGTAGCTTTTCGGGGTGGGGACGTCAACCAACGATCCCATGACTCATTGCACATTGCAACCACCAACCCTCTCAAGGGTTTCGGAAGAATGCCGCGGTGTTGATCCGGGCATCATTAATCTGCAGCCTGTACTCAGCCCTGGTACCGCTATGCTGCCGCATCGCGAGAGTAGAGATAAACAGGATCATTGCAGTGGATACATGTAAGAGCCTTCTGTGGCGTGGTACTGGACAGCTTTGCACCGTAAGCTTTCATACACACGTGGCTGTTGGGAAGAAGCGAGCCTATAACGGACGTGGCACGGGCGAGGATCGAGGCGTGGCAATGGAGACTGAATTTCAGAAGTGGTCCCCGGTGTGCTTTCCCAGCATGGAAACCACGGATTGCATCCCCGGATTGCAACCGGGGATTTCCACTGCTGAGAGCGTAGCGTGGTGTGGCGCACAATCGATGATACTTCGAGAATCATCGGGGGTTGTCCGTTCAATGCTGGAATAATCCCAGCGCAGTCCATCGGGAGGCGGCGGTAGGGGGGGGAAGGAAATGGGCGATGCAACGTCGTGGCTCGTGTCCAACGTGCGATTTTCTGTCGTATGTCTTGCTGGAAGAGAAGCAGATGTCATAAAGACATTAACGGGGACCGAATGCAGCTAGGTCGAAAGCAATACCAAAGTGGAATGAAAGATACAGATGGTCAAGGCGCGGCTGAGTGAGGATTGGTCCGACACAGCCAAGAATACTTACTAGAAAGAATAGGTGACGAGGATGTGTTTTTCTTCGGCATTCACTTTTGTAGCAGCCGCCCCGCGGGGACTTATCTCTTGAGGCAAGACACGTGAGGGGGTGGAATACGCACAAGGAGCGGGGGTGTCTTGGGTATGTGGCCGCGTCTCTGGCAGCAGCTTGTTCGACAGAGCGCATTCTTGACGAGACATCACACGTTCACTCGTGAATGTCGGGAAAAATTGGATCTCTAATCAAATCTTGTGTGCTCTTGCGTCGATCGGACAAGCATATGTGTAATTGTACACCGCTAGGGAAGCGGAAGACAGTGTGCCCTGAGAAGACGCCCTGCACTGTGTGGGGGACAGTTTGCCTTCTTTGGGCTGAGATATCGCATGCGACGTTGTGGTCTGGGACGAGCCGATCTGCAGGTGGCATCAGCCTTATGCCCTTCGCAATGAATACGAAGGAAAGTGCGAACGTTTTTTTTGGGAGGGGGGGGGGAGCATCATCGTCAGGACGATAGTCGACAGTAGGGGAGCCATGAAAAGCTTCAGGACAAGCATCCCACATAAGGCTACGCAAGGGAAGAGTTTGCGCGAAGGCGAGAGGACGAGTCTGAGGCTGTCCTGGTTCAATTGGAGACTACAGTAGACTCAAGAGCTTCATGGTCCACTCCAAGCGCACTGGCCTCGCCGTAGAAGATGTAGCCACTGCGTTGTGGAGGCGCAGCGCCGAGCCCGTCATTGCGCTGGGTGTCAGGGGGCCAGCAAAGAGAGTTGGGGACGTTGAGGGCGTGTATATATATGAGGACGGATAAGCTTGTCAGGTTGGATAATTTGATCACAAGGGAACTGCCAGGAGGAGGGGGAGGGGTCACCGAGGCGGCGGGCTGGGTTGCGTTGGACGAAGAGCAAGTGGTGGGGGAGAATGGGAGATCAGGTGGAAGGGCAGCGCGGCGAAGAGGCTTTCAGAAGGGTACGTCCACTATCACTTGTTTTCTTCGCGATATTTTCCTGTCGGATGACCGCCGAACTGACATGGTCATCAAATGTAATCTTCGACAATTCGGCAGAATCCAAGCAGAGTTTGATGCTTTTGTGAAGACAGTTGAAGATGTCATGGCTGATGCAGAAAGGGAGTGTGCGAGGGTTGACGCCTTTTTGCGGGACATTGCGGCGATGAAAACGATTGATCCTGTTCTTGTTCTTGCGCAACTAGTGGTCCTAATTTCGCAGCAGCATGGTTCACGAAAACGCAGGAGCATCTGGGCGTACTGAAATACTGTATCACGCGACACGGCTGATCTATGCCATATGCTATCAAGAAACACATTTCGGAATTGAGGCTTACTATGGCCAAATCCTAGCGCCGTTTCTAACGTGCCCACTCGGACGTCAGTTGGGGCGAGGGGATCATTGGCCTCTTGGCGATAACGCCGCTTTCGTGCTGGAAGAGGCATTTGAGATTGCATCCTGATCCAGTCTGTTGCGGGCGGACGGCCAAGACGCTCGTCGATGTTTTAACTGACAAGCATTCTCCGTTGGAAAGTATTTACGGCAGCATTCGGGGCTTGAAATCATTGGGACGAGATGTTTTCCAGCTGCAGTTTCTTCCACATTTACCGGCCTTGCTGATTGGTTGAGAGAGGGCTGCCGGGGCAAATGACAAATTAGAGGGAGAGGACGAGGCCGTCGTGGACGAAAAGATATCTCTCGTCTGCCAAGCGATCGAGGAATCGGCGGACCTTGCAGATCGAGAAGAGAATGAAAGGAGAGCATCTGATGGACACGACTGTGTGATACTTTCACTATGCACACTTCCCGTTGTGCAGGTCAAGCTTTCCTTGCCGTGGTCTCTACGGAATCCACTAGTTCTGTTGGCCCCGCGCAAAACGAGACCCGTTTGTGGACATCCTCATCGTCTACGCCCCTATCTTTTGTACACAGCGTGGCGCGAGAGAAATTAGTTTTGGAAGTTTGGTCAGGTACGTCTGAATTAGGGTGCAAGAAGGGTATGAAAAGTGTGTATTGACACAGCCCTGCCGTAGTGATATGTGGAAACTTACCCAAAATGCGGTTGCCGGCCCCGTCAGTTGCCTTCCCACTCATCTGCTCTACGATAAGTGCGAGCGGTGCAGCTTCGCACAAGACGTGCATATCATGACCGATGAAGAGACAAGCAGCAGCCATGGCGCCCTGAAAGTTGGCAATCAAGCAGCCATTATCATATACGTTTCCCGAACGGGCGGAACAAAACGCGAGGGCGTGTTTTCCCAATGCCGGGTCCGTTCGAGACTGGTGGTAATCCGTGTAGAGGTTAAAGGAGGGCTTGTCAAAAGAGATAAGATGGTTCGGCTGGAGAAAGTATTGGGTCGCGACCGGCTGAAGATAAAACTTGTACACACCGGCATGCATGGTTTATTACAGGGTGGTAGCTGATGAGTACAAGACAAAAACCCGCGGGAACCTGATGGTTGACTGGCTGCTGCAGATCCTTGAGCCTTCCTGGAAGACCGGTGGAGGACTTTCGCTTGTACACGCTGAATATGGTGCCGCAGATGACGTTATCTGCGGCGGTTTGGTCGATGTCGAGCGAGGAGAGCATGAGAACGTAACCGCCATGCAAGGCGGATTCGGAAAATGTGAGCGGGGCCTCGCGGTCCTTTTCTAAAATGATGCAGGCATATCCGTCATGAGACAACGTGTTATACAACTTCTGCGTAGCGACATGCGGGCGCGGTCCGGATGGCTGAGGCGAATGATCGGCGTCGGGGGTAGGGCGGGCGTGGGTATGTCTCGCGGCGACGTACTTGGAGACAGAGTGAGTGAGGGTGGCAATGTCGTCCAGCAGACGGACAAGGTCACCTGTGCAGTCAGTCGGGTCGCGACGGAAGGAGGCGCGGACGTGCGAGGGGAAGACGGTGGCGGACATGTCGGGCGGGGAAGGGAAGAGGACCTGTGTGGGCGGGTGGCTCATTGAGGTCGGGGCGCCAGCTCGGAAAGACTGGCGCTCAGTGAGGTGACGACGTGGGACATGGTGCGAGACGGAAAGTTGGGAAGGCTGCGGGAAAGGTGGAGAATGGGGGAAGGATGAGGTCTGTTGTGCTCCTTGATCTGAAAGTTTGTTTAAAGGTCGGGAATTCGAGGAGAGTTGTTGGTGGATGGATAGGTGATTGGAGGCTGCAGATGATCAACTTGGCTAGCGAATGGGACAAATACGCGGCCATGAGCGGCAGTATGAAGGTCGAACGGAACGGCTCTGGGAAGTTGTATGCAGAAGTGACGGATGTGCGCACTGCGCGTCCCGGATGCCGCCATGCCTTAACCTCCTCCTCCCTCATCCATTTGTCCCCACTGCAGCCGCCCGGCCCCCCCCTTCCTCCCCCCCTACGGAACCCATCTTCGTTGCCGTGTTTTACTTTCTAAACTCACCCCCCCCGCCCCCGCGGCACCGTCACCCTCTGTTCCACTGCCGCCCTACCGTTATCTGCGTTCAGTGCGCTGAGGTACACACATATAAGACCGCCATCTACTTGACGCATCTCTGCCACTGATCCAACTTCCCGCCCATGTTCAATCTGAATTAGTCGGCAGCCCTTATGAAGGCAGAGTGAGGGGCTGCCGTCCCGTGTTGACTATCAGCAGAAGCCTCGTCCATGGTTGCAGCTCCCTTAAAACCACCCTCGACTGATTCATGCGTACTGCTTTGGTTGTATCTCAGTTAATGATAATGATTTTCATTGAAAATGTAAGGATCAAGCTCTTCAAAGGTCATTGGATTGGAAATTGGAACATGACTCATGTCCCGGTCTGGCGTGTTTTTTACGTTCTTGATAGTCGCACAGGCCATGTTCTCTTTATTTCGTCAGAAGAAATGGTGCCCATACTATACCGCCAGACTTTGTCTCAGCTTCGCTCATGTTATTGTCTACAACTACCAATACTTTGTAGATCCCAAGATCGATGTTCTTATATCGAAGAACCTTGAACGAGAAAACATTCTAGACATCAGTCTGTCTGCAGCTTTCATGCTTAACCGCGTCCCTTTTGATGAAGGAGAGGGGGGAGAACTCTACGCCACTCTTGGAAAATGCTTTCCTCGATTGTTAGTCCGGCAACACAGATCGATCCTCTGTTTCGGCGTAAGTGTTGCGCCCCCTCTTCTTCAAGCAGAAATGCCAAAACCACCTCCTCCGCAAGGGTTTGCCGCCTCGGAGTCTGAGTCTCAATGAAAGTACCATCAAAAGCACCACCACTACGACCGAACCCAGCCACCTCACCATCCCAATAATCATCAATCCCCCCTAGTTGCCCGCTTATCTCTAAATAGGTTATGTAACTCGCATAGACGTCCACATGTTGATCGGCAGTAGGAATTATGTCTTCGCCATTGCAGGAGGCCGCACTAGATCCGTCGCCCTCCTCGGTGTCAGAGACGGAGGCCAATTCCTCTGTGACCATTGGGACGGCAGCAGAATCTGTAGGAGGCCCCAAAATCACTTCCAACTCGGCAGCGAACGTAACTTTCTTCAAGTTTCCCATTTCTCAAAAAACAAAAGAGCCTGAGACGGTGGGCAAGGAGAAGATGTCGCGATCCGCGTTGTGTGGGGTTTTTGAGCACGCCACGACAAGTTGGCCGACAGATATGAAGACCAAGCGTATTCAATAGCACTTTCTTCGTCGATGAGAACCGAGGGAGACGAAGTGCTAGGGCTGGCAGCAGTCCCCTGCGGGACGGAGGGTGCCTCGCATAAGACGGATGCGCCACGTAACCTTCCGTCTGCGTCGGAGCCGATGGCAGCGGGGCTGCGCCAGTGTGTACAGAGCATCGCTGGACGGATTGGATCACAGGAACTGATGCCGCATCGCCTCAACGAGGTGCAGTTTCAAATTACTCACCCCTCACCCACGGAAACATCGGAGATGCCGTGTCACAAGGGATTCGGGGAGATTACGGGGATTTGGACACTACGGTCGTGATACGATAGAAATGATGAGGGGGTTTGCTACTTCTCTGCTGAGCGGAAGGCAGGGAGAGATTAGCGGATTAGGGTTGGAAGGAAGGAAAAGGCTTTAGTTGATTTTTGTAATGTGGGATCATGCTGTCTTTGTCGTTGAATAATTTTTTTCATGTTTCAGAGTGTGCGATGACGCACGTAGTGTCGGTATGGTTCGAAGTGAAAGTGCAGTTGAGGCTTTCGTCCCGCTGCAGTACGATCGAGATGACAGGATCCACATGAACGCCACCTGCATAGAGCATTGCGACTGAGACATGTGCAACAACCTATTTTGCGATTTTGGGAATGGGACATGAAATGGTCCTTACATACGATCTCGATCCTGAGCAAGTTGCCGACAGAGGGGGGTCTCAGATGGCGTGGAATAATTGTGGTTTTGGTTTTACCGGCATAAATTGATTTCGCGATCGTCTCGCCGCCGCTTGTTCCTGTAGCATAACCCCCCCCCTGGGGCTTTAAATTAGATCAGATCAAGAACTAGGTCAGCTACTGTAGAGCGTCGAGCTCTACAGTACAACCGCGCGTGTCCACGTGTACACCACGGGGACAACGGACACGCGCATACACGGGCACACGTGTACAGCGCGCGAACGAAGCGCGCACGCACCACGGGTGATACGTGTACTGTCAGCCTCGACATAGCTGACAGTATTACAGTGCAGGCCGACCTGCACTACAGTAGCCCACTACAGTACCTCGGTACTGTAGTGTTATGATAGATTGTTTTGTATATTAAATATGGAGCGGACCGACGGCGACGGAAGGGGACAAGCACGGGCTTGTCCTCAACCGACCGCCAAGGTGAGTCCACCCAGCTTATTCTAAACGTCGCCTTCGCTCTTCGGGCGCGTTTAGTCGGAGCCGAGCCGGAGTGGACGCGCAGCACGTGAGCGAGCACGGAACCGCCTCCGCCCGTCAGCACTGGTACGTCACCCAGTGCTGCTCCGGGGCGTCGAGGCGTCGATCCGCTCGTGCGTGCGCGCGTCCCTGCTCGCTCCCGCTCTACCACCGCTACCCGGGCCCGAGCCCGGTTCCGTAGCTGGTTGGCCCGCTTCACCCCTTCTCCGAACCGGGGTCTACAGGTCGAACTGCGCATACACCTCCAGTCGTCTGGGGGTGTTTATGCTACAGTGGTCTCCCGACCTAGAAGACCCCGAGATCTTTCCGAGAAGACTTTCTTTTTCCTCCGCGTCCGTACGCGTTGAGATGAGTCAAGAATACGCCACCTCGATC
>NW_005178719.1:192278-336146 GCF_000350225.1 Chondrus crispus | reverse complement strand
ACGTAATTGTGGTCGTGCTGCCCCTTGCTGTAGAATAGCTGCGTACTGAATCATGGCACTGTAAATATGTACTGTTGGAAACGTATCCAATTGTGGGTGTATTTTATTGATGATGATTGATTCTTACGGCTTATACCCCATAACTACGTGGAAGGCCTACTGATTCGATCATTATCTCAACAGTAGGCCTTCCACGTAGTTCTGGGGTATAAGCCGTAAGAATCAATCATCATCAATAAAATACACCCACAATTGGATACGTTTCCAACAGTACATATTTACAGTGCCATGATTCAGTACGCAGCTATTCTACAGCAAGGGGCAGCACGACCACAATTACGTGGTAGCTTCATGCGCTTATTGTGATTGAGCAGCCTCAGGCCACCCCATTCCCTGACGGAGGCTTTTGTCAAATGCCCAAGTCTTTCGACAATAACAAAACCCCTTCGCCCGTATCGGAGCCGCTACACCCCCCCGGCCCCCCAATCCACTCCACAATCTCCAAACCCGCCCCTCCCACATGCTCCTCCATCTGTCATCTGCCCCTCCGACCTGCTCCTCCACCCCACACTCGCTCCCCCGATCCGCTCCTCCACCCCCTTCTGGCTTCCACGATCTGCTTCCTCATCCCCCCTGCAACGCCGACCGGCTCCTCTGTCCCCCTCCTGCCCCTCTGATCTGTTCCGGCCTCTGCTCTCTTGACTCCGGCACACCGACATGCAGAATTATTCCTCAGCTGACGCCGCCAACGCTCTGCAAATTCTTGCTGACGCTGCAGTGGAGCGTCAGAACGAGCTTGAGAAATTCTCAGTTCAGCCTGACGTCTCCGATTCAGATGAAGAAAGCGACTCTGACAGCCCGATCTTTGATCGGTTCTACGAGCGCGGCAGAGGGCGAGCAATTGTCAGCATGATCAATTTTGATCCAGAGGAGTTCACAATCATTTGGGCAAACTACAGAGATTTTATCACAACCCTCTACAATTGTGGTCGAGGGCGCAAGTCACCGCATTCGGCAAAGGACGTCTTGTTTATGACGCTCACTACCCTAAAACACAGCGGGCAGTGGGATTTGTTGGCAAATCTCTTTTCCCTGAAGGATCCCCACATCGGTGTGGAACACGTAGAGCGCCGACGGCAGTCCCAGGAGCGCTATCGTCGGAAGCGTGCGAGGCGCATGTCCCTGCAGTTGCACAGAGCTGGAATGCCAGATCGCGACCCCGATGCTGATATATGAGGCAATGACTACAGTGCCATTGAATACTTCTGTAATGAATCACTTCCAACCCGAAAAATAAATGGCTACAAATTGTGCTAATTAATTGCCAAATTCTCAGTCGCGCATTAGACCTTTAGTGCAGTTATCGCTCTGTATATTAGAGGACACGTCGATTGGTACAACAGTAGGGTAGCATACCAATCGACTCAGACGTTGCGCAGAAGATCGTCACATATGCGAAAGCGGCATCTTTGTGGTAAACACTGTGTTTTTGCATAAAGCAAATGTACAATTTATATGGACATTATCATTGGGTAAATACACAACCAAAGCCCCCTAAGATCGACTCTTTACAGAAACGACACAGTCATCATGCAAAGACCACGTATGCCGCTCTTGCCGCCAAAAGAGTTGCAACTCAAACACTCTACACTGTCAGGAACAAAACGGACTCTGTCCCTAACTACGAACTGTTCAGGCGCCCGCGAGCCTATATAAAGCGAGCAGGACGCCACTTCTTGTCACCGCACATCCTCACCCGCCCTCACTCATCCCACCAGCCCCCACGCACGCCCAACCGGCGCCCTTACACACCCAGACCCGCCTACACCCGCCCTGAACCGCCCTGACCCGCGCCCGCACTCGCACGTACCCGCCCTCATCCACCCTCACCCACACCCCACCCGTCCTCACCCGCCCTGATCCGCTCTCACCGGCCCTGATCCGCTCTCAACTGCCGTCAACCACCATAGAATACGTCACCCCCACGAAGGCTGGAAATGTTCTGAAGATACTCGCCGAGAAACGGGCGGAGCGTGAGGAAAATCTCGCTGTATTTCTCCCAGACAGTCAAGCCACTGACACTGACTCCGATGTCGAAGATTCAGACTCGCCAGTCATGGACGCCTTCATTGCGTCTGGGGGAGCCGGCGCTGTTCTTGAAATGACAAACTTTTCTCTTCTAGAGTTCAACGCAATCTGGAACATTCTCAAGAATGCAATCACTACGGACTGGAATTGCGGTCGGGGTCGAAAATGCCAGCATCAACCGAAAGACGTGTTCTTTATGATACTTTCCACGCTGAAGCACAGTGGAAATTGGGACTTTAATGGAAAGATGTTCGGCGTCAAAGGCCCAACATTTGAGCGCATGATTCTAGGGTTTGTCGAGAGGATCGTGGATGTACTGTATGATCTGGCGGTGATCAAGTATGAGAAGCGTTAGACCATGCAACGTCTTCTGCATGAGAAGAAGACCTTCAAGCACTACAAGTTTGCACTGTATGCTACGGATTTCACCTTCCAGGCATGCAACAGGCCATCCGGAAATCACGAAGAGAGCAAAACCTACTTCAGTAACAAGCACAAAATGTATGGGTACAAGTCCGAGGTATCGGTATTGCCAAACGACATCGCAATTGGAGCAACGCCACATCAGCCAGGCTCTGTTTCAGACTTAACAATCTTCAGGGACAACGTCCAGTGGCATGGTTCAGCACTGGCAAAAACCCGAGAGGAAATGGAAAACTTTCCAGATGTTGGTCCGTTGGCGGAGGAAGATGAGGGGCTTTGGGCTGTTTTGATGGACAAAGGTTATCAGGGCGCAGCAGATGTCATTAGGGCAATAAGTCCGAAGAAAAAGCCAAAGGGAGGAATGCTCACTTCGGAAGAGCAGCGGACAAACCGAAACATTAGTTCTGACCGCATTATTGTAGAGAACTACTTCGGGCGGCTCTATACGCTATGGGCTGTAATAGCCAATAGATGGAGGTGGGATGAGAAGCATTACGACCACGTTTTCAAATTGTGCGTTGCGTTGACAAATTTGCATGCCAAATGGCACCCATTGAGGGATGTCGACGGTCTACACGCCAAGCAGTACAAACGGCGACTGACTGAGATCGGCGTCAAAAAAGCTGAAAAGCGTAAAGCTTCGCAGAAGCTCTACCGCGCGAAACGTGCTGCACGCATGTCCTCGGCGCTGGGTGCGGATGGAAGAGGTGAAGAGATGGGCGCGGGGGCGATGCTGGACATACTTAACACTTAGTATGCTTCGAAGTACGCCACTGCTTACTGTGTCAGTGCTCAAACTCGTTGTTCTTTCTTTATGCTTGCTCTTTTGCGCAATTTGCTCCTGTTTGCGCAACGATTGCGTCAATTGCAAAAAATAAAGTCTTTCACCTACAAACGCCGTTCTCTGCACACTGCTTAGTGTTTTCACATTTACAAAGCTACTGAATTCGAGCTCTATTGTAAGCGTTAGTCCCATCTGATGCCAATCAAACAATATACACCTCACCCGTCATTGCGTAGTTTCCCAGTCTTTGCGAGAAAGACCTAGTATGCACGTATTTGTCGAAAAGGCCTACTGTATCCATTCTTCCTATTCCACGGAGGACACAATGCCATTTTTCACGAATCTCTGCGGGCCCTCCCACCACCTAATGCCATTTTTCACGATCTCTGCGCTCCTTCCCACCACTCCGTACACATAGTAACTTTATAAAATTATCTCTATGTGGTCGTCATGCGACAAACAACCACTCAACTCTGCATACCAGAACGTGCGCGCTGGCCGCAACGGTTTTCCCTTCTTCCGTTACATCCTTATCTTCCATACATCACAGAAATTGAATGTTTGTCCACCAGCCGTACTATGGCCATGAGCGGCACCAGATGGAAGGCAACTACCAACTATTGGCTGCGAAAGAATGCGAACCTACAAAAATATCTTCTTTGAGGCACTACCTCGATCTCCCCGCGTGCGCTGCACCTTTAAAGTCTTAGCATGTACCCTGATGTGCAATCATTCATCATAGAGATCCGAAACACCACAAACATCATCTAGTTTACAGTAGGTACGGCGCTGGGAGAGCTTTTTTCTGATTATTCATGAAGCAGTGAATACGAGTACCGAACTATGTCCCTGCGGACGTGGCCTTGAGAGCAACCTCACCCACACACACCACCAACTAGGGCGAATCTCGCAGTATAAAGCTAAAGCTCCTATTCTCTCACCTCTTATCCCATCCACTCTCACTGCCGACTACATCAGACTTCTCTTAATCGAAAGTGTCATGTTCAAGCTCATCGCAATTCTTGTGCTACTGATTTCCTTAGCTACCGCTGAAGACGGAGGTGGCTACAAGGATCTACTGGCCAAGGAATGGCCAGAAACTGAGAATTCTGGCAGACAGGCAGGCAGAGTTCCGTGTCGATGCCTCGCCGACAGGATCACAATCGGCTTCAGTACTTCTAATGAAGCGGCAGCAAGACTGTTTGCAGCGTCGTCCTGTGTATCTAGTTCCAGTTGCCCCTCGAACTTTCACTGCAGTAATTGCCCTACTCGGAATGTGTTGTGCGTTAAAATTACCGTCTACGGAGGGCGAATCTGGGTATGCAGAGCTGACTGCATCCAAGCTAAAAAGTCGTGCAGAAGAATTCCTAGGTAATTGAGCCCCTACCGATGATCAGCAACTTGAATGAATGATACCATGTCTTTCATCTTTAGGTTTCCTTTGGTTGTTTAATCAGGATGTCGTCCGTCGAGTAATAGACCGTGGTCGACTGATTGCTATGTTTGACGTAAATGTGAGATGTTGCATGCGTGTGGCTGTGACTTTGTCGACATGAAAGGGGCCGATCCTCTCTTCTTAAAGAAATGGATTTAGATGGCCTTTCACACCTCTATGATTCATTTCCAACTGGCCCCATGCAAAATGGACAAATCGCGTCTTATTGCTTGCACATGGTTAGTCACATGTCAGCATCAGGGGGGATTCTTATGTGTGCTACTGTATCCATTCTTCCTATTCCACGGAGGACACAATGCCATTTTTCACGAATCTCTGCGGGCCCTCCCACCACCTAATGCCATTTTTCACGATCTCTGCGCTCCTTCCCACCACTCCGTACACATAGTAACTTTATAAAATTATCTCTATGTGGTCGTCATGCGACAAACAACCACTCAACTCTGCATACCAGAACGTGCGCGCTGGCCGCAACGGTTTTCCCTTCTTCCGTTACATCCTTATCTTCCATACATCACAGAAATTGAATGTTTGTCCACCAGCCGTACTATGGCCATGAGCGGCACCAGATGGAAGGCAACTACCAACTATTGGCTGCGAAAGAATGCGAACCTACAAAAATATCTTCTTTGAGGCACTACCTCGATCTCCCCGCGTGCGCTGCACCTTTAAAGTCTTAGCATGTACCCTGATGTGCAATCATTCATCATAGAGATCCGAAACACCACAAACATCATCTAGTTTACAGTAGGTACGGCGCTGGGAGAGCTTTTTTCTGATTATTCATGTACTTAGCCCAGTATCAGAAGCATCCGATTAGTAGACGTCGAAAGGAGGTAACTCCTTTTCCTTTTCTGAAGGCGACGTTTGCGCATGATTTGTTTTAGACGAGGGATAATGCGATAGAGCAAGAATGGTATTCTTATTTGCAAATAGCTTTTCACAGTTTTCATTGGCACATTGACCTCTCCCCTTGAGGTAGTGCACTATACGGGTAGTGGACGGACTGCGCGACGATGGCCAAAATCCTCTCAACGGCATGTCCCCTTGCCACATTAAGCGCATACTGAAAAACAAACTTTTGATCTCATCTACTCCATACTGACTTGCTCTTTGTCGCGACTTCAACCACTGCACTCTCGCCCTTATCCTTCGCGTCCCAATTTGATTCTAATCGACATCGACATACGCTTCTTGATCGAAGGAGGGAACACCACTTCAACTATTCACAAAGGGCATGTTTACTTTAGGAGTGTAAATCCGGAACTCACTACCAAGTTACTTCTGGGGAACAGAGCACTGTGATGTTCTGGAAGTTTAAGTCAGCCACCACGCTGGTGGCTGGGAACTGCGGGTGTTTCCATCAATGCAACTTTTGCGGATAACCCTATTGCCGGAAGGGTTGTGCCTAGTGTCTAGACGACCGGCAATTTGCCTCATATGAGGTCAGGCTTGGCCTCATATGAGGCCGGGTTTTTTTTTGCAAAAATGTATACATTAAATCGAAATTTTATAAAATCAGTTTAGACACCATTTCTTTAACCAATATTCCCTCGGTAATAGCTTCCTGCAAAACATCGGGATAGCAGTTATGAATACACAGAAATACTAAGAATCTAATATAGTTTCAACAATCGGATGATATTTTAAACAGGCGTTTTGGTTTCGAAGATATCAACAAAAAACGTTTTGATGTTCTTTAAAAAAGCTTCTTCTTTAGGTATTCTCAAAAAGCCTGGAAAGGACGTGCAGATCTCACCAAGCTCCACCCTTCCAAAGCGCAGAAGTCAACTGCGGTGGCGAGAGTATCTTTTTCCTTTTTGTTCAGCTCGCACAAGTCGAGAAAAATTAAGTTGAAAAGTGACCTCATATGAGGTCAAATGGCCTCATATGAGGCCATTTGTCACCTAGACACTAGGTAAGTGTCCAATATTTGAAGCACAAGCATTAACGTTGCTTATAGTGTAAATTGTATCTTATATTCAGGGTTGAGAAAGGGGTATCTGACTCGCTCAAGAATAACCATTTAGCATAAAGCATGCCGACGGGGGTGTAAATGCCAATAAAATCAGTAGCACCTTCCCCCCTGGACCAGACTGGAAGCTCCCCACCTTGGGTAGCTCCCATGTATCTACGTCGCTACCTCGGATGCCTTTGCAATAAAAAATATCTCAACCGATGGAAATCCGACAAAGAAGCAGTTGTTCCCTAGATGGCAGAGACCAATTTCAAGCGAATACGAGATGCATGTGCTTGCTCCTCCCTTTTTCCATATCATAACGAACTCCCTTGTCGTGTCCCGTCTGTATGTGTTGTTCGTTTTACTCAGCAGGATGTTTTCCATCAGGTAAATAGACTCTGACGCTAAGTTTCCACAGGTTTGGTTGCAGTAAATGTTCGCTCTATTTTGTGCGTGATTGTGAAATGTGTCCGGAAGCAAAGATTTTTTGTTCTCCTAGAAAACCAGTGCCTGTAGAGGCCTTGCTCATCAAAAAGTATCTTTGCTTTATTTACAACTAGCCGCTGTTGGAATGTAAAATAGAGATATGCTTGCTTTGATGGTGGCGATGGTAGTCGTCAGTTCATCATCAGAGAACGAAACTTGAGGGGCTCGCTAGTCGGCAACTATGGATGTAGAACGTCCTTGTTTACCTGTCACATGCCCTCTCCGTGAATCAGGAAACTCTGTGCTCTCCTTCACTGGACGTCGGTGTCGTCTATCCCTACTTATACTGTACAGGCTGGAGACAGTCTGTCAGTATGAGTGCGGCCTGACACTCTGAACTTCAGAGTGTTGACACTTCAAGTTTTGTGAGAGCCCCCACTGTAAGACGCCATGATTCTGTCTTGTCTTCATTACAGCACGTCGCCGTTTGTCTTCATAATGTTGTTAAAAGTTTTAACAACAGTATGGAGACAAACGGCGCTGATCCAAAGCTACATTGGTTTTAAGTTAAAACCAATGTAGCTTTGGATCAGTGAGCGAAGATCGCAATTTGGGTTTGGACTCCAAACCCAAATTGCGAGCGCTACGAGGCGAAGGGGTGCTGATAGCGGACAGTGGCAAAGGACGCGTTTCAGAATAGGAGCTCAGCTACCGAAGACAGAAAGAGCAGGACAGCGGCATAAGTAATACGAGGAAATGAATTGCAGACAGGGAAATGCGTGGGAGAAAAAGCGGGGATGGTTCACAAGCCATGCGCGGCGGAATGCGAAGGTGGCAAAATGCGGCATTGGACACACGACGACTACGGACGCAATTCGTAGTAAGTTTTAGCCCGTTTCCAACGGACGCGAGGGCAGGCGGCAGCATAACACTTAAGCGGCAGTAGAGCATAGCCATGAAAGATAGACAGGCACAAGCCCAGCTTCTTTGCTGGCCTATTCGCCTTCCTCTTTATCGCCACAACCATCCCTGAACCTCTTTCCTCAGAACTATCATACCCACTCTGTAGCCGTAGACGTCCAGCAGCCGATCCCTTGCCCAATCATGACTAACCCTTTTTCAACTGTACAGTAGCTCCCCCCAGAAGCTTAATTTCTACGCTTAATTTCTACGCTACATCTTGCACGATTTTGCGGAACCCTCTTACATTGCAAAATGTATTACAGTGCAGGGGGGGTCGCGCAATAGTGCCACTTTGAGTAGTGCTTCCCACGCATTAGTGCTATGCAAAACGCCTTGGCACGGTTATCATACTTCCTACACGTGTTCATACACGTGTGCCCGCTGCACATGTCGCACAGCCCGTAGCCCCGCATCACGCACAGCGGGCACGGGATCTGCTGCTTGACTTTGGCAGAGAACATCTGGGCGGGGCGCCGCAGGGAGGGAGGGGTAGAGCGAGTGCAAGGGAGAGAGCGGACAGGGGGGGAGGCAGGGACGTTCGCAGCTGTCGCCTATTGAGAGGTACAGTAGAATTCCGCTTCAAAGCCTGGCATCTCTGATCGCTCGCTTCAAACAGGACATGTCCTGTTTGATGCGAGCGATCAGACACAACTGTATGTAAATGATTGTGTTTTGGCGCTTTCAGTATAGTGCCATTCACGCAATAGTGCCATATGTCGAGGTCTGTTCCGGTATAGCACTATTGCGTGGGACCCCCTGTCCATGGAAAGAAGATTACTGCTCCGTTGCTCATGCCATTACAATACCGTTGTACGTTACGGCACCGTTACGGTATACAACTTGTATTGTATCGAGGGTTGACTGCCCAATGCAGCGTCCTATTCTACTACACGTGTACAGGGGGGGACGCACAATAGTGCCGCTTTTGTTACTGCCACACAATGATTAGTGCCGCCCAAGATTGGCAGACACGTGTCGTGCCACGTGTCACTGACGACGTCGTCACCTCCCTCTCTGGCAGGGTTGTGCGGATCTTTGGAGAGTCTGGGTGTGGAGTACGATGTGAGCAATGCTTTATCACATTTGAGGTCTGCGAAACGAGCCTTTTTGGAAGCTAGAGGCATGAGAGCGAGGGTCGGAAACAACAACAGACTTTAATTACAGAGTTTTGGACTGGCAATGGTTCACACAACTGATCACTGCCGCTCCAGATTAGCGCTGTTTTTTTGAGTATTCACACAGGGCGGCACTAATGCGTAGGGTCCACTGTACAAAAAAAATCTACCTTCGCCACACAATGCAACGTATCTGTAAGCACTAAACGCCAGTAACCACGCTTCTCTGCTCTGAAAACCGCGACGCAATCCGCGTATCTGTCGACATGTACACAACCTGGAGCACTCGCCATGATATATGCACAGGTACGATAGAAAAGGACCGCCACACGACATGCATGCATTTTTTATACTACTGGCGTTTCTTCTTTTTCCGATCGCATGTAGCTGTTTCGGTTGAATTTTGCTGCTTGTAAGTCTCGTTTTCGTGCAGCAGACTATTTCTACCAGAGGAAATTTATGAGGGAGAATCGGGATCAGCTATCTTTCGCGATAGTTTTCAGGTCGATAGCATAACGAAGAGGTATGCCTTAACGACGGCAAGAAAACCGGTCTTGTAAGTACACACTGAGTTGTGGGGGATCAGAGAGTTGTCATGTAGACAAAAGGTTTGACCCACACCTGGTATCCAGGCCCGCCTTTAGATTCATGCTTCAGAAGTACCGGTGTTTTTTTGGGGGGTTTGCTGCGGAGTTTTCGTATAGAAAGAATGGTTAGAAGGGGCCCTCAACCGATTTCCCCGCGCCAAGTACCTTCTGGATATAGATACTCCACTTGAGGGTGTTTTGTGCTGCGGAGGAAATTTTTTATGCATATTAGTTTCAATGCTCCAGCGTTCCTCATTGTTCGTTGCTTGATCCTTAACTGTTACATGAAATGGAACTTGGAGTGAAGACTGGAGAATGGGATGAATGAAATTACTTTTTGAAGAACATTATAGAGGTCTGAGCAACAACCAAAGTGTAGTTACACAAGCGTAGTTCGTAACCCGTCAAACGGACGGGACAGAAACAAGAGTAACACTCTCGTCGGGGGGGGGGGGGGGAGGGGTGGCAGCGCAGGGTGGCAGCGCAAACGGCGCT
Source organism: Chondrus crispus (assembly GCF_000350225.1). Taxonomy (NCBI): domain Eukaryota; phylum Rhodophyta; class Florideophyceae; order Gigartinales; family Gigartinaceae; genus Chondrus; species Chondrus crispus. The sequence continues at coordinate 325,849 of NW_005178719.1, read as the reverse complement.
GACGTATTCGGAGTGTTGGACTTGAAGTAAAGCTTGTGGGGTTTATGTTGGTAAGTTAAAGATGTCCCCTCTTCACTAAACGTAGGGGAATGGCATCCTACTTATACTATCTTCGAAAGGGAACTACGGAGTAACAAAAGGTTGCACGATAAACAACAACTGGGAACGAGAGTAAAACCACTCTCCTCGGTGGTTGCATGCGGTGAACAAGAATCATAGACGTAATAATGTCGCCTGTCACCTCTCTTTCTCTATTTCTTGGCGAACATGCCGCATTGTATTCACACAAAGAGCACCTTCAACGATCAGATTCCAAAAATTGCCGTGTACAATATCTGGCTAGATTTCAAGCACTGTCCTCCCCCCTATGAACGTCTATACTTTATTCTTGGTACAGGTCATGTTATGCGTTTGCAGACCCTGCCGCATAGACAGGATTCGATACGAGTGCTACCTAGAAAAGATGAATTTCGTTCCAGAGCAATATACTGTACCTGCGGCAGGTCATACACGTCCTCCCCTCCGTCTTGGAGCGTTGCTCGGTCTAGGTCTATTACTTCCCAGTTCTCTCTTCAGCTTCCTGGTAGCCCTGTCAATTCTGTCGTTCAACTTCATTAGCGCATTCGAGCTCGTCACCACATTGGCCTTGGCCACATCTCTCTTTCTCTTTGCCAGTGCCACGGCCTCTTCACCATCAAAATCGCTTGTGCAAACTGTACTGAGAAACTCCAAATCCTCACTGACGAGCTCACAGACTTCCCGGTTGAGCCTTTCAAACCTCTTCTTCGGGCACTGGCGAATAAACCTCTTCACATTCCGGTCGCATAGCACGCTGACGCGTAGCCACCTGCGTGCAAATTCGAGGTTGTCCACACGTCTCCGCAATTCTGCTTGCGCCTTCCGTAGTTCCCTCCGGAATTCGGGGAGCCGCTCCGTTAAACCGGTGATTGTGCGCTGCAGATCGCGGATGCGACGACGACGTCCGGGGGCGGTTTGACGCAGGCGCACGGTGATGGAGGATTCCACTAGCGCATCGGCGGATTGTCGGGAGAGCTCGTCCGCGAGACGCAACGCTGATGCGACCTCGGGTGGTGCGCTTGCGGCTTCGTGGACTGATGCTCGCGATGTGGTTGCAAGGACGATGAGGGAGAGGAGGGCAAAGACCACCATCGAAGGGAGGGGGATACCCATCTTGGGAAAGAGGGCGTTGATTGTGCGGTGATGGTGATCAAGGGGTATCGGTGTTAACAGTCACGTCTGCTGACAGCGTGTGAGGGCGCAGCGAAGAACGAAGTCGTTTAAATACCGAAGTTCAGCGTGAGCACAAAATGGTTGTCTGGAAGGAATTGAATAAGTGAGTGCCGCCCTGGAACAGCCAAGAAAGCTCACGCTACGCATCTGTAAAGCAAGAAAGGCGCGCAGGGCATCGATGGGCGAAGGTTGCTTAGGCAGACAAGTGTGTGCGTATAGGTTTATTCTGTTGAAGCGTGAGATGTGATAAGTACAGTGCTCTGTGTGAAAGTGCGGTCACGCGAATATTGATGTAGTGACGATTAATAGCAGTGTGTTGGACGAGGCCGTGCGTAAAGTTATCATGGAATGGGGACAGACAACGGAGAGTTACGGATGAAAGCGGAGTGTAATGAAGTGGAGCAAGTACGCGGTGTGGCTACGTCACGAGTGCAACAGTGGGAGAATGAAGAGGTCTTACTGTACAAGACGTGACTTTCCGGATGCTTGTAAACAAAGTTTCTATTTCGGCTGGGGCGAGGGAGCGGGCGGGGTGACATGCTGACAGAGGAAAGGGAGCGCGGTGGGTGGTATCTGTTGGACTCGTAGACCATTGACGAATGATCAAGGATAAGCATGCGACGGACTGTTTTGACGACGAGGCAAGGAGTTGTCCGCAGGACCAGAAAAACAAACTGTAGAAACGCGCTTGGCATCCACAAGACGCTTGCATCCCTCGTGGACATGTATAGAATAGATGGCATTGTGAGAGTGGACGCCTCTTTCCTTGGAGGATAGGCCAACAACGGTAAGGTCTGGATGTTCCAAGGGAAGCGAAGGGTCGAGAACGAGGCGTAGATTCTGCGTTTCTTGCTGCGGCTGTGTTCGCACTGAGATGCTCTGTTGAAGCAAGAACGAAATGTACCGGTAGAGGTGGCTGCCATGAAGTCGAAACAGTCCGAAGAGGCTGAGAGTGGTGACAGGGGCTGGGACGGGGAGGCGCGAACATGCAGGGCGGTCCTTTGCGCATGCGTCGCAATGCTGATTTTATTCAAAACAGTTTGTCACACTCCCACGTGTGCGATGTGATATGCTCGGGCTGAATGTGGCCCTTTCTCTTTTATACATACAACAAACGCTGCATCGTTCTTGACGCAAGAAAATAGAGGGAGGGAGGGTTGAAAATAATCTCTAGTTTTGGTACTCTCACGCGATATCCCGTTATCCCTTATAGATAGAGAGTAGGTACAGTATACCGTAAAAGGGGTGAGGCAACAGACCGCAAGTGCAGTAGGGTGGAAGACGTTGGCGGAGATACGAAAAAGCCATCCTTTGTGACATCGAGAAGTGTTACTTGCCCACAGTCAGTTGCGGAAAGCATCTGCAATCCAGTCTCAGTCCACAGGCGCGTTCTTTACCTTACGCGGACTAAAGAAAGCAATACATGTACAGCACAGGAATTGCAGCACAGTACCATTACGGATAAAGCTTCCAGGCGGTTGGTCGCGATCATTCTCGTTTGGCGCCTCACAAGGCACATGCAACCTGTGCATGCAGATAATGTTAAAGACTATCGTAAAGGATATCTCGTACTGCGTTATGTTCGACTTCACGTCACCATATCCTCTGCTCCTACAGTATTTGTACCGCTAGGTAGTCTACTGTATTGCCTGTCCGAGTCTACCCCGCGTACTATCTGCAAATGTCACCTATAGAATTCTGAATTTGGCGCGACTGTCATGAATGAACGTACAGCAGATCCGGCGCTCCCGCGACTGCCATGTTGATAGCGTGGGAGAAGAAGAAGCAATTGACACCTTGACGTCAAATAGTTACACTACGAAGGGCACAGTACGCGGGGACGTTGTCGATTACAGTACAGGCCAACCCAACAGCCTCCTGTGCGCATCTCACGAAACCACGCGTCCACTGCAGTCGCAACCCTTTGCATCCGCAGGAGAACCGCCGCGCTTCTTCCAACCGCGACCATCTAAGCGCGTTTGAGCAATGCAGTATCCCGTTTCGCACGCGGCAAGTCCGGTACCTAGCCCTCTCGCGCTACCCACAAGGACAAATCCGGCAACGGCAATCCCTTCCACCCGCGCTTACCGTCGTGCGCAACAGACACATCGAATGGCGCGGCGCCAACTACGCCTTCTTCGCGTTCCATTTTTACCTGCCCCCCCCCCCCCCCCCCCCCCCCCCTGACACTGTCGTCATGGGGTGGGGTGCCGTGCTGCTGTACGACGGCGTCTGCGGGATTGCCAAACATATGCAACAGTGACAACTGCCATCTCACGAAGGTGAGCCCGTCTTTTGGAAGGTCGGCAAGGCTTGGGTGACGACGTCACGGCGGTTGAAAGATATTTCGCCCGCTGTCTGACGAGACTACAGTGCGCGAAGTTAGAATAAATACAGTCCTCAATACGACGTGAACATGTGCTTTTATTGTAACACGTGCCGCACCGGCATGTGTCCGGCATGAACGTACAGCTTACTGTCAAGACGACTTTTCGGTGCCGGCGTCAAACAAAGCAAAGGTGTCGATCAAATAAGGCCTTGGGTTGGTGCGCGGTCTCCTCGTCACCGGACGAGGGGAGTTGCTCACGAGAGCAGCGCGATGACGAAGTTGCGGCAATGGCACAAACAACTTTTTATTCTTGGGTTTTCTCTTTTTCTCTCTCTTTCTGGCGACATCTACCTCCTTTCTATAAAGATCTAGCAGCGCTGTCAGTAGTGTCTGTTTGTAGTGAAAAACAGTATCAGGCTCTTGACCTTTCGCAAGTCTTCTTCTAACTCCATAGGACATCTTTTTCTCTTCCCCAAATCCCTACTGTCTCGCTTCATTCTAAAGAGGAATTTCATAATTGTAGTGCAGCCCTGAAGGATCGCAGGATCAGAAACGGATCAACGATCTGGTTCTTGATGGAATTAATTCAACTTGTCGTAGCTTCATCGACAAAAGGGAAGCATTTCTGCCAACTTTTCATGAAGACGGCCTGCATACACCACCGTACAATAACTTTCGGGTGGCATTATGAGCTCGAGAGTGCTTGGAAAGTAAAAGACAGCAATAAAGGCTGCCAAGGCTGAACAACTACTCTGCAGAGGACGCATGCCGCGAGCGCGCCGAGACGCGGCGAGGCCATATCTTCACACACGACTCGTCTACGTTAGATCGCCCACGCACTCCGCGCAAGAGCGTGTACGCACCTCCTCCATACGCCACCGAGCACTGTCCCACGCGCCCACGCGCCCTACTTCTCATCGCACGCGCCGCGGCTGCGCGGGCAGGACGCTTCATTTCCGCAGAGAAAGGTGGACCGCTTCGCGCCTCCCCCGTGGATGACGCAGAGGCCGGCGCCGTGGGATCTGGTGTCGTGACCATGCGCGGGGCGCGGCTCGCAGGGTGGAACGGGCGGCGGACGCAGTTCGTGCGGGTTTGGTGTAATGAAAGAATGGGAAGGTTGTTTCTCTTGGTGGGGCAGAGAAGTAGCAGTGGGACGGACAGAGAAGTACCAGCGCCTCGTTCGTTGTGTCATCTACCGCGTTGAGTGTGCGCTGGGCCGAGGGCGTGGCGGGGCGTGCTCGCGGCGAGGCTCCTGCCGCTTCGCGTGCGTGCGCTTGGAGGAGGAGGAGGAGGACGGGCTTCTGTGGCGGCGTGGACAGCCTGGAGGAGCACGGATGCAGTTCACCTCGCAGTGTATCGCTGGGAGAGGCGCGCCACATTCCCGCAGCGCGCACACGTCACCGGTGCGCACGGGGGGGGGCGGAAACCGCACGGGCACGTCCGGACGGGGGTGGCGATGGCCCGTTGCGGGATGCCGGAGGTGTAGGGCGAGGTTGATCGCTCTTTACGTTGGCCTCTCTACGTCGGCGTCTACGTTTTGAAGGCGCATTTTTTACAGCGTAGATGTTTTGGTGGGGTGCATGCGTGCCTTGCGAAATTGCGAGCAAAAGCAGGGCGGTTTGTTGTTCCTCTTTCGAACAGCTTGTTCGATCTTCTCCGAATTGCAGCACGATGGTTGGTGGCTGTGTGCGGCATGCTTTGTGCGACATGCGTTGTGCGACATGCGTTGTGCGACATGCGTTGTGCGACATGCTTTGTGAACATGTTGACGTGCGGGATTATGCAGGTGAAAGAGGTCCGGTAATGTTTCTCATGTTTCTCTCTCAGTCAGCCACCTTCCTTCCCCGCCTAGTAAGGATTACAGTTCTGATCCGATCGACAACTCTCAGGGCCGTTCCTAAGAGCAACCCCACCGCGTCGATTCTATTGCCAGATAGAAATGAAACGTGTACGCTGACTATTCGCCGGCTGCACGAATAGATTTTTGTGGCGAATCGTCAATCTATTCGTGTGGATTCTATTCGCGTCAAAAACCCCCAACGCATATTTGCAACTCTATCGCTGAATGCTCGTGCGGACAGCGGCGAGACGTCACACATCGTCTGCGAAGAGGCGAAGGAGGCACATTTGGCTGGAACTCGGCTCACACGCTTATCTATTCATCGGATAGAACGTTTTTGGAATCTATCGGCGCTCGGATAGATTCCGAAATGGTTCTACTGTATTCGATTTCGGAAAGCGATAGAATTGCGCGGTGGGGTTGAAAATCGTGAGCAGAAATTCTATTGATCAAATAGATGGTGCGGGGTGGGGTTGCTCTAAGGTACTTTGAGTCCTCGGTTATCAGGGGTGTCTTATCAAGGCCTTATGGGCACCCAAATCAGGATGAAGAACCCGCTTGTTAGCCTGCACAGGTTAGAAGAAGGGAGAGAAGATCCTGCTAATTCACGACACGGTGCCACTCGATGTCGAACTCACTGTCACCAAAGCTAGGAAGGGGTACGGCACCATGGCGGGGACACTGTTCGCTTTCACCAACGTCCCCATAAGATACTCCAGATCGAAGATTACACACGTCGTCCCAACTGCGCACGAAGACATCGCAGAAGAGATGAGACACCTTATAAGTACTGCGAGCACCACTAGAGGAATATTCAGGTTGGAACTGCACGGGGGCTTGGACAGTTGCAAAGACATGGGATCGGCACATTCACGTCTCGACGACGTGCTGCATGGACACCGATTGGATGTCTTTAATACCAAGCATAGTAGGTAGGACCGCCGATTACATATGGATTGGGCAGTGAAGAGGCTAATTTCCCGTTGTGCCCGAACTGCTTAGAGTATGGGCTGGATAATACCATGTCCAGCATATGTGCGGCTGCTACTTATCGAATCCACAGAGGGAGGGAGCGAACTTGGAGAGGTCCAACTCTCGGGATGAAAGAGTCCGACTCCGGACGCTGCATCCTAGTTTGCGATAGTATCCAGGATGCGTTCCGAACCGTGCTGGCGGCACTTAAAGCTGCTAGGGGGCGGCGGGATGTGCTCGTAGGAACAATATATGACGGTCCTGAAAGGGACGCAATTGCTGAAGAAAAGGGACGACAACAGTATGGCGAAATGAAGGCTGGTCCTCAATATCTCTTCGCCACTACGACCGACTCAAGGTGAACGTGTTAACCCTCTGCCCTCCCAGTCTTCTCCGTGACAGTGTGTAGCATCGGCCCCTGGGCCCAACGCGGACGGGATCTCTCAACAAAAGAAGTCCTGCGCCCTCCGGCGATCTGTGGTGAAATGGATTGCTTTCGAATCGAATCGAGGAAGCTCCTCGCGACGCGGCGAGCTTCCGGTCCTACAGTCCTTCGCCCGCGAAGCAAGCTGTTCCCCTGCAGCGACAAAAATGAACGCGATGCGCGGGGGCATTGATATCGGGTGTGAAGGCGACGAATTGAGAGACGCGAGCAAAAAGACTTTACTAAACACTGGCCAAAAGCGCGCGCGGCATCACTGTACGCACTGGTCCGGCGGCGGCATGGATCTCTCTGCGAGCTGCACAAGGCGCAAACCCAAACAGTCAGTACGGTTCCGCGCTCGCTGCCGCGCGAGAAAGAAGGCCCCGGGCAACCTACCTCTGGCGGGGGCGGGACGTTGCGCTGGTACGAGCTACTGCCCGGCTGGTAGATGGGGATGTACGGCTCGGGGTGTCTGTGTCTCATGAGCTCCTGCATGCCCTTGTCGACGAGGAAGCGGCCCTCGGTGAGGCTCTTGGCCGCGTTGGCGCGGAAGCGGGCCTGGATCTTGGCGGCGTCCGCGGTCCACAGCTCGTAGTCGATCGCCCAGTCGCGGCTGGTGCGCAGCGACGCGCGGTAGAGGCGCGTGACCTTGTGCGCGTGCGAGAGACCCGCTTCCCACGCGCCCGCGCGCGCGGCGGGCATCGAGGCGGTCGCGCCCATCGACGGGGGAGCGGCGGTATGGCGTGGCGAAACGTGGGGGGGGAAGGCGGACGCGGGGGGAGTGGGATGGATCGGCGTTGGGCAAGGCGAGCTGGCCGGGAGGGTCAAGTTGGGTGTGTGGTCTGGCAAGTTACGGGTTTGTGGGGATAGGTGTACCAGTGTCCACGGAAACAGGTGTACGACGTGTCTTCGTGTGCATGTGTACACGTGTTCAACGTTTAAATTCAACGTCCACGGAGCCGTCCGCCAGGTCTACGCGCCTGGGCGACTATGAGGGTAGCCTGTTACACGTGGCAATGTCAGGAGCCACGGGGAAAGTGCTTTCGCTCCTCAAATAACTAAAAAAAACGATAACCGAATTCTTGTCACATCTCAGACATGAGACCTGCAAAATGCGCGAGCACCCAATTTGACCGCGCACCTTAAACGGCTTCTTCATCATCTTCCCACATCATCTTCCCACATCATCTTCCCACATCATCACCCCACACAGTCATCATTCCTCCATCTGCGCCTTTCTGACCTCCCTACGCCCCTCCGCCCCTCCGCCCCCTCCCCGTCCCCCTTCTCTCACTCCCAGACATGGTCTTCCGCTGGCTCTTCGGCGGCAGCTCCAACTCGCCGTCCTCGGACCCCCCCGCGCCTCCCTCCAACTCATCCGACGATTTCTCCCCGCCGGACGAGGCCGGGGCCTCTGCCGCGCCACTGGGCCCTGGCGACTCCACGCCGGCGGTGGCGCCTTTCCCCACGCGCGTGCCGCTGACGGCCATCCCCTCCTTCATCGTGGACGACCGCCCGGAGCTGCGCCTGACCGCGTACGACCTCGCACGCGGCCAGTACGCCGCCAACGTCCTGGCCCTCGTCCACAACGCCGTGCGCCTCGAAATGGCCGACATGTGGGGCGACATCCTGCCCAGCTTGGAGAGCCGCGCCGCTGGCGGCCTCACCGACGAGGACGGCGCAGACGTCATGATGTGGTGGAACGGCTTTGCGCGCTTCGCCTTGACTGCCAGCTTGGTCGATGACATGGTCAATCAGAAGGCCTTCGATGACGTCTACGTGGGCTTCGATAAGGAGACCAAAGAGATTAACAAGATGTTTCTCAAGGTGCGCGAGAAGAACAACGTCCACTTGGAGATGGCCGTGCGCAAGATGGCCAAGGCCGTGCGCACCTTTGAGGACGAGGCGGGCCCGGACACGTTCGCGGCGTTGGAGATCGGGTGGCGCACGCTGGCGGCGATGCTGGCCGACATTCACGGTGAGAGCGAGGCGTTGGTGAGAACGATCGATCGCTGGGTCAGGAACCCCTTCGAGTACAAGGACCTGGAGAAGCAGGCTGCTAGGATCTTCACCACCAAGAAGAGATGGGGCAACGATGATGATAAGAGGGGTGAGATGATCGTCATTCTGTGTCGCTGGGTCGGCACGGAGGAGCTCATGCGCGAGTGGATGTTTAGGAATTTGACAAAGAAGGAGCTTAAGGGTATCGATCGCTGGATGGATGACTATAGGGACCGTAGACTTGCCATAATTGACCGCTTTCATCAGAAAAAGGTTTAGGAGACCCCGTATTAAAGTAGAAACGGGTAGAGGGCCCCCACATTTTTTCGTAGACCATTCTCTTGTCCGTTGCTTGCGCCAAACGACATGCGGGCGCAAGAAGTCCACGAAAACATCACGCGGCGAGAGGGTCGGAAGGCTTATAATGTACAAGAGCGAGGATCATCCCGACAAAAGCGTACAGAACTAGAAGGCTGCGGCAGAGGGACGACAGTCGCGCCCCTCCGCGGTCGTAGAAACCGAAAACCAATCACGACTCCTTGTCTCGCTCCGCCTCGCCCGTTTGAAACACAGCCGCCGTTCCGGAAAAGTGCGACATCAGCGAGTCCCCCGGCTCCGCGGCCGCCCGCCGCTTGCCCGGCGCCATGCCAACAGCTGCCACCGCCGCCGCTCCGTTTCCCGTTGCTTTCGTCTTGCGGATCTTCGCGCTTGCCCGCACGCCGGGAGGACGCCCGCGTTTCGTACGCGGTTTCGCCTTTTCCTTCGCGCCACCGCCCCCCGCCTTTTTCGCCGCCACCGGTTGAAACCCGGCCGTGCTCGCCGGGTTGTGCTTGGTCAAATTCTTCGCCTCGTGCCTGCAGTAGTCCATGATGATCGACGGGATTTTCATCCCCAACACCTTGCCATCTCGCATAATCCTCTTCACCAAACATTGATTGGCAAGCTCATCGATCGCGGCAAGCACTTCCCCTTCATTGGACACCCCCCAGAGTTTCTGGAGCTTCTCCTTTGAGACTCCAGTATCGCTCGGCAAGGTCACCAACGCGGCCAGCGCATTCTGCACGGGCAGAATCAACGGCCACTTCGCAATTGCATCTACGCACGCCGCAACATTGGAGAACAAGCGCGAGATCTGTCCAAACTGCTCAAAGCTCTTGGTCAGATACTCACTATAATGTGCCCAAATGCTTTCTCGGTTCCCGTCCTGCACTAGCAGTCTCTTCACCGCGCCCCCCGCCACCGCCACTGCTAGTGGCAGTCCCGCGCACCGGCGCAACACGACTTTGGCGGGCGCCTCCCCCACGGCAGGCACTGCGCAGTGTGCGTCCAGCTCCGCGCGGGGCAGACCCAGATGAGCACACAGCATGTCACGCGCCGTGGATCCCAACGGGTCCAGCAAGTCGATGTGCACGAGAGAGTTGCCTCCAATCTTCCGCGCGACTAGCACGGACCGCGCGCTTGCCAATATCGCTAACCTGGACGTCTTAGCCTTTGGCGGGAGCGAGGCGGATGCCATCGCTACGTGCGTGAGGCGCTGGAGCAGCTGCAGTATTATGCCGGGCGAGCTGCTCACGTTGTCGAGGATGAGAAGGACACGGCGGTGACGGAGGGCGTTTGCGACGGCGTCGATTGCGCCGATGTGTGAATTACTGCTTGCCAGCTGCTGCTCGATGTCCTTCTTTGGAGCCTCGCCCGCGATACGGCCGACCAGCTCGCATAGATCCGCAAGCAGAGACGCGGGGGTGGTCGATGGGGCTAGGCCGAGGAGGGCGATGCCGTCACGGAAGTGCGCGTGCACCGCGGCGTAATGGGCAACGGACCGCAGGGCGACGGTCTTTCCGGAACCGGGCAGGCCGACTAAACAAACGAGGCGGCGATCGTTCTCGAAGAGCAACGAGACGACATGCTGCTCGGGCGACGTGGAGCCGGGCTGGAAGGAGACGAGGTAGTGCGCGGGGTTTGGACGCACAGAGAAGACGGGCGGGCGTGGCTGGGGGTTCTGCGCGGGCGAGGGGCGCACTCGCTTCTTCTTCATGCGCGAGAAGGGCTTCCCGGGGGATTCTGAGGGAGGACATGGATCGCCGGTTTCCATGCCTGAGAGGAGAAGGGGCGGAGGAGAAGGTAAAGGTAGGTTGTCGAAGTCCTGTTGGGGCGAGGTGGGCGGGATACAGTATTCAGTTTTTGGGCCTTGTTTCCACTGCAGTTTTTCAGTTCTTCCCCACAGAGTTTGGGTGCCACGACATCTGGACCCTACCCGTTGCCCTTCCGGTTCCTGTTGTGCCCACCACGTACGCCACATGGGAGACCATCTGGCAGGTGCCCTCGCCACGGATGTGTGTGGGGAGCACACCGCGCGTGTCGCGTCGCGCAGACCGACGCTCGAAATTCCCCGCAACCGACGACTACATCGTCGGTGCTGTTCAGAATGTCCTATCTCGCGACAAGAGCAAAGCTAAGTCTTTTCCGCCTGGAGCGGTTCCAGCCTTCGGGCATCCCGTGCCGACTCCATGGCATACGGCCTCTCCAGTTCACAACGCATGATATCAACGATTACGGCCAAGTCCGATGTCTAGATTGAGGCTACGCGAGGGAGGTAAAGTTGGTTCGCAGACACACCTTCATGTTGAAAATCATTGCAAGCATAGATCCCCGTGTATGACTTCCGCCTACGTTCTGTGCTTAACAGAATGATGCGATTCCAGACAGCGCAACATCTCTCACTCCTTCGCTCCTACCGTTGCGATCTAAGTTCTTGGTGAGAATAGCCAGCCTGCTAAGTCAAGACTAGCTATAGAACAATCGCGTGTTACACGAATGGGGCGCACATCGGTTCAAAGGATCTATTTGCTCTTTACGAGGATACTACTTGTGCATCAGCTCTTTAGGATTACCCTGAATACTGATGAGGATAAACCCAAGGAACAGATATGACACTCTAGTAATGGCCATCATCATCGTCATCATCATCTTTATCGTCGTCATCATCGTCAGAATCATCATCAGAATCATCATCATCATGGTCGTCGTCGTCGTCGTCGTCGTCGTCGTCGTCATCACCACCGCTTCCTCCGGGAACCTTGCGAGTGACGAGTACTCTCTTTCCGAACTTACCAAGGCAGCCCTGGTTGCACCTGCGGCAAGCCCTGCTGGTGCACTTCATCACGACCCTGGTCTTTGCCACCCCGCCCTCATCGTCATCATCATCATCCTTGTCGTCGTCGTCGTCGTCACTGCTTCCAGTCCTGATGAGCATGCGATAGCTGTCATCATCGTCATCGTCGTCATCGTCGTCGTCGTCGTCATCGTCGTCACCACCACGCTTCTTGATCACGACAACCGTCCTCGTACCGAAGTTCGAGCGGCACTGGCCCAAACACCCGGTGCAGCGCTTGAAGATCGGCCCGCCGGACTCGCGCGAGCAGCGGAGAACAAACTTCCTCGGGCGATGGTCGTCGTCATCGTCGTCATCACCGCCGTGACGAACTGATGTAGACATGGAGTCCGTGGAAATAGCCGAAACATGGAGAAGAATCAAGCCGAAGACGAGGGCCGCAATGTACAGACGAGCCATGTTGAAAGAAATTTGTTCCAGAGAATTGCTTGTCAGGGGAGCTGGGAGATGATGGATGGGATCGTCGGGAAATCTGGTTCGCTGTTATATAGCCTGCGAAGCTCTAACTTGGTCAGGGATTGTAGCTGTTGCTCATATCGCAGCGCGATTTCGTTATTGAGGAATCTGCGGAGGAGGGGGAAGTTGCGTGCTGGGGGACGCTTGTTTGGGAAATTCTAGAACGGTGGTGGATCCATACGAGCTCGTGAGCATGCCAAGTTCCTATGGTGAAGGACGTTTAGGCCTGGGACGATTGAATTCTGAACAACCCTGCAGAACCCCCTGGAGGTAATTTACTCGCGGCATTCTCGGTGGCTGCTGTCCAGCAGCGAAGAGAACGTCCAGGTCATAGAGAAGGTTTGTATACTAGGTGGAAAGAACTCTACTGTAGGTGGAAAGAGTCCACAGAACAATTATTATTCTCACGAGAGATCAATTTGTAATGGCTATTGCCATGCCACACGGGGCATGAAGCTTAGACTCTGTAGAAATATGCAATAGGGGACAAGTCCTCAGCGTCATGGGACCTCGACCTTCAGTCATGGGCTTGTATTGAGACACTGGGGCTCTAGCAAAAGAGAGCCAGATCAAGTTTTGTGTCTACCCCCTGAAGTTATCTGTGCCAGCAACGCCGCGGTCTCGATTTCGTAGAGAGTGCCTACGTGCCTTAATAGATTCCAGTCTTGAGCCATGTCAGGATACCGTAGCAAGCGACAATTTAACTCTCCGAGATATGAACTCTGGCTTGTTGATTCAGTTGCGTTTATAAAAAGACGATGTTCTGGTCATACGTCGGCCTAAATCTTCGAGAAGCCAATAACAACGAATAATCCAGGTCTTTCACATTCACATTCTTCTTATGGTAGATAAGCCTGTTGCTGTCACTGCGTTAGTTTGTCACCCTTCAAAATATTTGAAACCTCAACCTTGACTCAACGCTTTAAAGCCCCTTCAAATCACAACAAATGACATCTTGGTCCTGATTCTTCTAGACCGAACTTCACAGGGTGACTCCAGCGAGGGTTTCTTAAGCATATACTTTCCATTGCAAGTTATTCTGTGTTACTGAACACACCTCCCTCGTTCTTTGAAGAAGATCCTCATATTTCGTAGCAGATCGCAGAATTTGCGGATGCACACATTGGACCTTCATCTCCTTTGCGTAAGCTCATCATTTTTGGACAATGTAGGTGCATATGGAGGCGTGGAATAGGCAACTGTTTTCTCTTCTGAAATCCTGCGCCGCGGAAAGGATACTCCTCATCCGCAAATGCGTAGTATGCGATGAAGTGGCAGGAGCGAGCGATTCCGTGCATCTACACTGATTGCCCCAGCAAAATCGCTCTCTACGCCCACTGTTTGCCACTTTTAAGAGTCGGTGCCCACTTCGATGACGCTATCGACAGCAGCCCCCACATGTACTTATTCGAAAGCCCCTTTGTGCTCAATTCAACTGTTTTCTCCATTTCCCGCTTCACTAATGTCTCCCAAGTCTCTTTTCAATTCCGTCAAACACTGGGTCAAACTGTTTCGTATCTTCATAATAACACTTAAAATTGAGTGCAACTCCATCTACCTACAATTTTAGAGCATGTATGCCGGTAAACCGACCGCTTTCATTTCCTTAACCTGTGAAAATTTACACAATGCAGTGGCCCATTGAAGTTGCATTTGATTGGTTCTGATTCCAAAAGCACTAGTAACATAGATTTAGAAGAACAGATCTAGTCGTTGGGTAAATTCTTGAGAAACCGTTCATTCCGATTCTACGATCATTTCGTTGTGCGTCCTGAATTAAATGGTCCGAATTACCTTGAACAATTACATGACGGCCCTTGGCAAGACATTATTTCGAATAAGAATAAAGTTGATAAGAATCAAGTCTTTCAAGGCTGCCGGTGTTGGGTGTAATGCTAGAAGACAGAATGAGTCCTCATTGCTCAACTTGTTTCCCCGTACACTGCCTTTTCAAAAACTAGTCAATATCTGGTGTGGCGTTATGCAAAAACTACTGCTGCTCAAAACCTGAAAATCAGTGTCTTGTTCTCAAGGCACTGCATTGTATTTGCGATTTAAATCTTCGATGCAGTTTCATCAAATAACAATTCAGAGGCTAACTGGCAGAGACTGATCGGTTTGGAATGGAAACGGAGGACCTTGTCCTTCTTGGAAGTATGTACGTGGGCCTCAAGGAGCCTTTCACTTCCAGTTGTGATTGTCTTGGGCAGTGCTGACCAGAATTTGACGAACTCTCCAACAAAATACTTCGCCGTCACAACCTGGCGATATTCACCCCCGAGTACAAGCATGCATTCGAGTTGAATATCGGCAGGCTGTGCAAGCAAGCAAGGGTGTCTCTACATGGGCAATACTGATTGTATCTGGTGTCCGAACCTCCTCTCTTACACAAAGAGGCTTTGATTTCCTCATCAGCTCTCCGTTGCTGATATGCTTTGCATGGCTACAGTGTAGCCATGCAGCACTGTCTATTGTGAAGTGTAGCCGCTAAAGGGGGGTGCTGCAATTGTCGGACAGTGACAAAAAGATCGGACATGCAAAATATTTTGAAAAATATCTCCGACACGGGCCAAGGTGCACCGCCGCGCGCAACGGCGCCAGACAGTGCGCCGTATCTCAGAACGACGTGGTTGAAATTAAAGAAAAAATATCTCAATCGATTGCTCACAGCTTGCTACGTATAAGAGTGTAACAACCCAAAAATACAAAACAGGATACTTTCTATTTTTTTTTAATTTGCTTCGATGTCCGATCTTTGTGCGCGGTTGGGGTGCAAAAGTGTCCGCGCGCTTCAGGGTGTGTCTTAACTTGCCCGGGTTTGCTTTGCTTGCCCGAGTTTGCCGGTCATTTATTAATTTATTAATGTAAGTACACGCCTTCCCCTTACGTTAGTAGTGGACAGGTGTCCCAGAGCGACGGTGCTGACTTACAGAGGCATACAGCGCCATAAATTGCCAGAACACAACGGGGAGGACACTGTGGGTTCTACAAATTCGCTCCGAGGACGCATCGACAGGGACGTGACATGCTGCAGCGTCAAACAACTTCGCCCGAGGGACGCGTCGACATGGACGCGAGACGCTGCAGCGTCGCTCGCTTCCGACCCAGAACGTGGCCATTGCGGGTGATCCCAGATCACCGGGATAAATCTCACCCCCTACTTCTCTCCTTACTACTCCGCGGGATAGCGGATCTATCGCCGGCGCTGTTTGGTCAAAAAACGGATCTACAACCACTGCCCAGTATCGCCGTTTGCCTCCCCTCCTTTCTTCTCAATCTAATCACTCCTACGCAATGCACGGCAATAGAATCATCACTGCTACGACCGCACTAACCGCAACCGCAGCTCTATTCTCCCTCCTTTCATTTCACCAAGCTATTTCAAACTATCCTCGACCCCGAAAATTCACAAAGCCCTTAGATCTCCGACGGGGATGGACCTTTGTCAGAGCCAACAGAATTTTTAACGACAAAGAATTCAGTCGTACATACCGTATGGAGGGGGGATAATATTTGGTCAGAAACGCCCGCTGCAGACGAGGAAGCAATAGTGAGAGACTTTGCGTTGGTGGCCCCCGTCTTCCGAATGGTGGGGAAAGAGAGATGCGCCAGAGGCGCGGAGAACGGCGCACGTGGCATTGAGGTGTGGAAGCCATTTTCAGGAAAGTAGTAGGCAGAGAGGTGCTTCGTAGAGTTGAGTTGCCTTTGCGAGATGGCAGGTGCATAGATTTTTGCAAAGGGGGAGTTGAGGATGTTTTCGGCAAGGGGCAAGCACTGCGTCCACCGGAGCACAGCGTCCAAATTCGAAAGTTACAAACTTACAAAAGTAGCCAATATATGATTGACATTTGTCATTACACACTGACATAACTTGAGCTTGCAGTGTAGGGTCGTACTTAGTTTCAAATCATATATTAACTCCCAGTAGCCAATAGTAGTGCAAATCATGGCTCCGGGCAAGCAAACCCGGGCAAACTCGGGCAAGTTATGACCCTCCCTCAATCTCACTCCTCGTCTTTGTCCGTGAACGAGGTGAGCAATAAACGTGATCGAGAGTGTGTCCCTCTCCGGTGTGAGGGGGCGAGCTGCCCCCGGTCACACAACTTTATGTCATCCAGTCCGAGACTGGTGGGCGCGATACCGCGCCGCCGTCGAGTGTAGATTACTAATTAATAGTTAAATCTACGACGGTGCGCATACAAAATTCTCCCTTTTAGTCCGACTACATTCGTCGCCCAATGCCAGCCGTCCAAGTATGGACGGCGGGGGGTCCGGAGCGTTCTTATTGGACGAAATGGATTTCGCCACCTCATGGCCAAAGGCCTCATGCTATGCCTATCTTGGCACCGTCCTTCGGAAGACATCTTCCGTTCAACTGAACCACATCACAAATTTTTTGATGTAAAACTACTTCCAAACCCTTGCACCATCTTCCTGTAGCTTTGTCGAACATAGATCAAAGACTTAACAACACCTTTGTTCATCGACCAATTTGTTTTGTATGCCCACTCACGCAGTACAACTTCTGCAGTTGAAAAAGCGACACGGTATTTCGCACACTTCCCACATAACACAGGGCACATTGCACACAAAACTTTTTCCTCGACGTGACCACAACGTAGCGAGTACTCCTTTAACAAGAACACCAATAAACCCCCAAAACCTTTGCAGGAAAAACGAAGAAGGTAAATCAAGCAGGACGGTATCACACACATCTGGTAGAAAATAAAAACAACGCAAAACAAAGAAACTGTTAGACGTAAAACGTAGTGGATATTGAAACATAACGATTAGTTTGAGTGTGTACCGTCCCTTAGAGTAGCGCTTTCAGTACCTTAAAACTTTTCAAGACGAATTAGGTCAACCATTTGACCTAATGTTTGAGGTGACATTATCTGTGTCAATAAATCTGCAGGTTGATTCTCAGAGCTCACATGAGTCAGCTGAACCACAGAATTCTCAATAAGTTCACAGACATGGTGAATCTTTAAGTCGATGTGCTTGTTCTTTGCAGAGACTTGAGAATTCGTAGCGAGAGATTGAGCTGCAGTACTGTCAAACATGACATTACTTGCGACAAACGCTTCCTTATCATTCCATTGCGATGCATGAGCGAATTCCCAGAACAGCTTTCGAAGCCATGATAATTCCTTAGTGCAAGAGGAGAAATCAATGTACTCGGCTTCAGCGGAGGACAAGGAGATGACTGTTTGACGTTTGCTTCTCCAATAAACTGGTGCTTCGTTGATGGCGATAATGAATCCAGTTGTTGACCTCCTTCTGTCTTTGCATCCTCCCCAATCGGCATCAACGCAAGCAACAATAGAGTCTGGGTTGAAGTTGATGTTGCGTCGGAAGTGTAGTCCATAGTCCAATGTACCAGATACGTATCGCAAGACGCGTTTCAAGTACGACATGTGTCGAAGGGTGGGGGCATGTAAGTGGCGGGCTAAGACAGGTATCGGGAATGAAAGGTCTGGACGGGTGCAAACTGCCAAGTAGTTGAGACCACCGATGATTCGGCGGTACTGAGAGTGCTCCTTTTGCGACAGCAAGTGTTCACCTGGATGTGCAGGGAGCAGGTCCGCATTCAAAGGCAGAGAAGTCCAGACCGAGTTGGCTTGATCAAGTCCGTGAGTCAGTAGGAGTGACTCAGCATAACGCGTCTGATGGACCTTGATGTGGTCGGGTTCTTTGGAGATCTGCCATCCAATAAAGGAAGAAAGTGTACCGAACAACTTAACGTTGAACTGAGCCGACAATCTTTCCTTGAACCATGACATCAAGTGCGTGCTATTGGAGGCAAATGCTATGTCATTGACTACAGTAGCGACAATGACAAACTCGTTGCCTTTTGCGGAAGAAGCAGAGGCGAGGGTCGTATCGCGAGGTGTTGAACTTCCAAGAGTTCAGACAAGTCTCCAGTAGAGAACCCCATATCTTTCCGGCGTGTTTGGTTCCATACATGGAACCATGTACTTCGGCAACATGACCAGGCATCCTTTGAGCCGACTTGAATCCGTGGGCTGTTCCATAATAATTGGAATGTCAAGTTTGCCGTAGAGATAGGCATTAGAAATGTCTGCGCCTTCAAGCTCCAGGTTGTGACTACTTGCGAACGCCAGCAAGATGCGAAGCGTATCGTGCGTGGGCACTGGAGCGTAGGTGTTGTCTGGATCGTAGTCAGTGAATGGCTTCTGCTGATCACCACGTACACAGCACCGAGCTTTGTGAAGGACGTTCCCGACGTCGTCAAGCGGCTTGAGTCTGAATACCCAAGTGAATGGGACTGGATGCATATCTACAGTCCGAGGGATAAGTATCCATGTCCGACGTTCGACAAGAGCATCGAACTCTCTGTCAATGGCGGCAGCCCAGTTTGGGTCTTCACAGGCGTGTGAGAAAGAACGCGGAAGAAGCGGGTCGCGCATGGTTTTCTTCGACTCAAACACTGTAGGGTGATTCGTTAAGGCTGAAGTGAGTACAGATATCAACTGCTCTTCCCCATCGTATTCGCCTTCAATATCGGGAGCCCGCTCTTCGTCTGGAAATGTTGGTTGTCCGAAGGCATCGAGTTGCATTTCACGGGAGATACCATCCATCAATGCCGACATACTCGGTAGATGCTCCGATTTGCCATGATGGAAGTCTTGTGCACGCGAGATGATTATCTTCTGCGTGGACGGAACGAAGATGCGAAATAGAGTGACTTCACTTTCCATACCCGCAAAGTGTCCAAACACGGTGCGAGGGAGAAGCTTCTTCTGGCGAGTGGTTTTCGGTCTATAGATGAACGCATGTCCTTTCTGCCCAAACTCCGGAACCACTGTGAAGTCCATCCGAGTATTGGGGTTCCAAGCCAGGATGGGAATGTTACCCTTGATGCGCTCAGAGGGGGCGCGATTGCGGAGCTAGTTGCCATGATTTATGGCCTCTCCCCATAGCTTGAGCAGTAGGTCACTCGCAAAGAGAAGCACTCTTGTTCTTACCCAGTGTTCTTGGATAAGTCGTTCTGCAGATCCGTTGCTTTCAGAAGCGTAGGCAAGAGAGTAGTCAAGCTTGATGCCGTAATGGTGACTGAACTCCTTGACATCTTCCCCTTTGTTCTCCCCAGCCCGATCCAGCTTAATGTTCTGAAGCCGAAGCTGATCGTTAAACTCAGTCTGTGAGCGGTTGCGGTACCATTCGAGATGTCTATATGTCTCATTCTTTGTCATGAGCATGGAGACATCAGAGTTGCCGGTGTAGTCGTCCAGTATTGCAAGTGTGTAGGAGTTCCCAGCGACACTTGGAGTCACAGGACCTGAAATGTCAATGTGAATCAACTCCAGTGGCTGTTTTGTGATGAATCCACTTTTAGACAAAGGAGCACGATGAGCTTTCCCTTTTAAGCAAGGGACGCAATCGAGTTGCTGAAGGATGGATTTTTCAAAGAACGGAACAGATTCGACTGCATGAGAAAGCTTAATGTAGCGGTTAATGCCAAGGTGGCCAGTCTTCCCATGCCACTCCAGGGCAGGATTCTTGTTGACGTTCATAGCGACTGTTGTCAAAGACATGTTTGATTTTGAATTGTTCATGTCGAGAGTGTGTAATCCATTCTTCTTCTGGGTTTCCCACAAAATCTTCCAAGTTCCTTTCTCCATTAGGAAGCATGCGTTGTGTGGACGGATGTCGTCGGTAAACGCAACAATGAAGTTAGAACTTAGGAGCCCGACTGAGAGAATATTGGAAGAGAAGTGAGGAGCATGGTAAGCTTCGATGACCATGCCACCGCCAAGAGGGATTGACACCTCTCCTTGGCCAACTAGTCTTGATATACCAGATGCAGACATGACAGTTTGTGAAATACGTGAGTAGTTGATGAAAGATTTTCGTGAATGGAAGAAATGATGCGTAGCACCAGAGTCAATGTGCGCGCAGGACCTCTTCGTTCTAGACACTTCAGCAATTTGACTTCGGAAATCGAAGTCGTTGTCTTGTAGTTGCACCATGAATCCTCTTGGGACTTCGTCGTCCGCCTGAGCGAAGCGAGTCGAAGGGCGAGGGGCTCTTTGGTTTCGGTGGTGGTTGCTAGCTCCCCAACCGCGAGTGGGGGAGTCAGCGTTGTTGCGGATATTACCACGAGGAGGGAGAGCCTCCGGAAGTAGCGTGCCGATTTGCACATTTCGATTGAGACGCGATGAGGGACGTCCTTGAGGCGCTTGTCCATTTCCAGCCCCCTCTTCCCTTAATCGGTCCCAACAGTTATTGTAGAAGTGACCCGGACGTTTGCAGTAGTTACAAGTGCGCTTGTCCACTCGACCTCCGAAGGTTCCTCTTTGTCTATTGTGGCATAACGGCGATTCACGATTAGATTTAGATTAGATCAATATGAGCCGCACGCGCGCACACGTGTACCTGGCATGTACCCCACATGTACAGGGGCGCGCGCACGCACGTGTACACTTGTACCACACGTATGGGAAGCGCGCATACCCACGTGTACTATACGTGTACAACACGTGTACAGACAGCACGGGACGCTCCGTGCTGACCACAGTAGCACTACAGTACAGCCCGTACTGTACTGTAATAAGTTAGGATTACTTGGTATATTAAATACGCGAGCGGACCGGCGGCGGTGAGAGGGACAAGCACGGACCTGTCCACGACCTACCGCCTAGGTCCGTCTTCCAGCTTAACTAACGAGTGCGATCCGCCTTCGCGCGCGTTAACCGGGACAAAGCGGGTAGGAGACAGCCGCGTACGCGAGCGAGCCTAGATCCGCCTCCACCCGTCAGGGCTGGTACGTTACCCAGCGCTGCTCCGGGGCGTCGAGGCGTAGATCGGCCCGCGCGTACACTCGTCCGGGACCGTCCCGCTCTACCACGCTACCAGGGCCCGCTTCCCTGTCCCGTTAGCTGTGTGTTCTCCCCGTCTTCTCGCCCCTCGTACGGGGTCTACGTCGAGCAGAGTATACACCCCTCTCCGTGCGGGGGTGTTATACTACATCTATGTCGTCCACCTCTGCGACCTCTTCCGCGACCTCTACCTCTTCAATCACGACTGCCTCTTTCCGCGAAATTGTCCTTAGGTTGAGAAGTGATGTTGTTACTGGACTGCTGCATGTTGTGAGGATTAGATCGATGTGCGATCTCGTCTTGTACAGTATTGACAACCTTGTCGAAATTGAGGTTCTGTAGACTAGATACCATAGCAAGAGGCGCAAACGAGGATGGCAGAGAGCAGATTAACTTGGAAGTTTTCTCGGACTCAGAGAGCTCAGCGTCATATGTAGCTAGCTCCCCAACGGTAGTTAAGAACGAAGCAAAATGCTTGTCGCAGTTGCCATTGTCTTTGAAGATTAAGGTGTCCGACTTTTGTTTGATGTTTTGCACCACTTGAGCGTTTGACATAGTAAAAATACGCTCAAGTTCTTTCCACAGATCGGAGGCGGTCTTGTCATCGTCGTCCACAAACAGGCGTGTTTGGGACGCGACGGCGTCACCAAGGCAAAGAATGATATTGCCTTTTGCACGGGCCGATCGCATTATCCAGTCGTCGATTGCAGTACTTGAAGATGCACCACGGCCAGTGGGCCTTGGTTGCAGTCCAACGAGAAGTGGGTCGTAGCGCTGAAGATAGGCCTTCATCTTCATGCGCCACTGGATGAAGTCAGACGGGACTTTGAGCTTTGGTACTTTGCTCAGGGAGTCACCGCCTTCACAATTACTTGACATGACGGCGAGTTGACCGAAAGTTGCACAGAAGTGGTAACAGTAGTGGGTAAAATGAGGGGAGCCAAATTCAAACCGGACTTGGCAAACCTTCAGGTTAGAACAGCACCACTAAAAAGAAAACAAAGACAAACAAACTGAATAAATTGTTGACCAAAAGTTGACAAAAGTAGTTTTGAGAACGAGGGGTGTGATGAATTGCGAATCAGAACTGATGCGAAACTTTCGGGGAAGAGATGCGCCGAAGTGCGCAAAATGATCTCCAATGTTTGTTGTCAGAATTGACTGTGATGAATAGTTTCCACAACCTTCACCGATGTTGGCAAATATAAATGTAGTCGCCGAAGAGAAAGAAAGCAGACTTGACTAGACTTGACTGGACTTGACTAGACTTGACTAGATTTCCAAACTTGATTTCCAACTTGAGCTTGAGATGATCTTGAGAGAGTGTAGCACGAACGAAAGCAGCGCCGAGCGAAAGTGCGGCGGCGCATACTCTGAAGTTGAGTAACGAAGCGCAATGCACGGCCACGGTCTTGCGTCGGAGCACCAGGCGCGAGATAGGAAAGCAGAAGAAGCCCAATATCTGTAGAGAAGTAGTACACCGATACCACGAGCTGGGACGTACCGTGGTCCGCAGACACTCATATCGGTTGCATCTGCACCTCGTAGTAGCGGTGGTGGGGCGCGGAGAGAGGGTGCAGTGAAGGAGGAAGGAGGGAAGCGCGGGTCGGTGGTGGTCTTAAGGGCGCAGTGAGATCGTTCCTCACCGCGATGCTACCATGAACGAGGTGAGCAATAAACGTGATCGAGAGTGTGTCCCTCTCCGGTGTGAGTGGGCGAGCTGCAGCCCCGGTCACACAACTTTATGTCATCCAGTCCGAGACTGGTGGGCGCGATACCGCGCCTCCGTCGAGTGTAGATTACTAATTAATAGTTAAATCTACGACGGTGCGCATACAAAATTCTCCCTTTTAGTCCGACTACATTCGTCGCCCAATGCCAGCCGTCCAAGTATGGACGGCGGTGGTCCGGAGCGTTCTTATTGGACGAAATGGATTTCGCCACCTCATGGCCAAAGGCCTTATGATGTGCCTATCTTGTCAGTCCATGCTTGTTTTCGCCAAGTCCCTATAGACGACCGGCTGAGAGTGTTCCCGTCGCAAAACATAAAAAATGGCGATTGCTTGACAATTACAAGTACTTTTTCCTTTTAATATTGAGGTTTTTGTCCGACATTTAGCGCACCCCCCCCCCCTTTACTCTTTACAATAGACAGTGTTATTGCAAGACACTGCACCTGTCGGGTCTGTTTCAAACATGCTGCTTACAGTCTCAATGCAGTTGTGGTTTGTTGCTGCTCTATCTCCTGAGCATTTCGAGTAAGCTACGCTCCAATTTCTGATAGTTCAGGGTTTACGCCTGGAGAGAAATCTGCAATTGGTGTAAGGAATTTGCTCATGACCGTTGCAGAATTCTGTATCGAAATTTTAGTTGTGAAAAATTATGAACGAGTTTGCGAGAAGAAAGTTGTGAGTAAAGTTGTGAGTATTATCTGAAGCCCTTCTATAGTCGTACTCGACCGGACTGTCACACGCAAATCCAATAACCGTTCCTGGCCCACCGCCAACAAAATTTCTATCCTGAAATTCCAACCACTAAGGGTGACCCCACCGCCAACAAAATTTCAGTCCTAAAATTCCAACTACTAAAGTTTAGACCGATGGAAGAGATTTTGAACCCCACCGCGCTAGCATTTGTCCTAAAGTTTAGAATTTGGGCAGGATTCTTTTCCAAACCAAAATTATTTGATCGAGATTTTGTCCAAAGCGCCGTTTGGGCGAGCTTCGTTCTATAGTAACGGTACAGAACACATCTGAATTTCATGTGCTTACAGCTCTACCAAAGCTCTTCCAAATGGCTTTGTGGCTGGTTTGACTGAAGTCCAATCAGTAGTGTGGGACGCAAACGGGAGTGTTGTGCAGCCTTCGCTCGTGGACATTTCCAATCTTCTCCCTCCTTCTCGTCTTCTGAGAATTGCAGGCAATGGCTGAGGTGGTTACAAAGACTGATGACTCGGCAGTAAGAGTGAGGATAAAGGGAAAAGTGTTTCGGGTGGTCAGACGAGGAGAATCTTGACCTGGGCGTTGCGGAGAGCGCAATGTCCGAGGACGCCGCTAGAGGATCATGCATGACTGCAGCAGCGTATGGACCCCGCATCCATGCGAAATTTGTGCGCGCCAGGCCAACGCACGCATGTACAGCTGAGAGAACAGGTTGCCCTATGGACACCCGGCACTGGACCGGCCGCTCCGCACAAACTGCTCAAAAGCAACGGGAGAAAGTTAAAGCTGCTTGCGTCCAGTTTGCTACGATAATGGAAAGACTTGAGAATGTGGATCTGACACGAAAGAGGATCTACTGCGAGTCGCAACTTGTATGTAAAACGACAAAGTTAAGCGTTGCAGTACCACTGCCATGGCTACCTCACAGATTTACGCAATAATACAAACGCCGAACTACAGAATCGGGGATTCATTCCCTTACAAGAATTGCTACGACCATCTCAGAGCAGTAGACAGCTTGATTCTTAATGCAGGGGGCCTTTATGAGGAGCACGGGACTGTCGATGAGGAGGACTGTGGATTAGGCTCCCAGCCTCACAACGAGGCTGACGGAATCGCAGAGGTCGGTGTAAGAGCTCGTTCTAGTGCTGCTGACACTCCATGTGCAACCCCGAGCTCGGCAAAGAATACGCAAGTTCAGAGGGCCAGGCCAGAGGGAACCAGGTCGGCCAAGAAAGCCCGGCGCGATGCTCCATCAGGAAAAAGAAAGCGGTTGAGGTCGAAGATTGTGCAGTAAGTAGTCCACAGGCCGTTGCGGCGTCGAGTGCGAGATTCTCGGACGTATACGCTGATGTACAGGAGCAAAAGACATCTTTGCCAAGCCGCGAGCTTTCTTTAAATGAAAAGCAGCTTCACTTTGACAAGATGAAAACTTTACTGTCTGTTCAAGGAAGTTGACCTGCTGCTCAACAAGAAGAATTGTTCTCTCGCCTTTTCGCAAGCCTTAGTCCATCTGCTCCAAAAGAGTTGAATGACGAGGAAGAAGTTATTGATGTTACGTCAGCCCCTACCGCTCCAGCTAAAAAGAAGCTCGTTGGACTGGACATCCCACTCGAACACCCCCTGTACACCATTTGCCCCACCACATAACCGTACAATCACTTCATGCACATACTCGCTTGTGTACTGGAGTCGAGCATCAAGCTTGGTTTGTTGTGGGGCTCACATCGCCGTTATTGTCAACTCAACCGGCTTGATCCTGCCCGTCTCGTCTTGCACTTCTTCCCCACCTAACAAGAGGGTCACATAGATCTATCCTTGCTTGATCTCCACTTCTCCCGCCTCCCTTGACCTCTGTTGCTCCTCTTCCACCCCAATTCCATCCTCCATCCTTTTCACTTCGGTCGCACTAAATATGCACAGTGCAGCTGCCCGTATCGCAGTCGGGCACCCTTGCGCTCCACACATCCCTCTACTCCTTTCGCACCTTTTTCGAGCAAAAGACCGAGGCTGTTCATCGCATAGACGTTGTAATGATCCTCGATAGCGCGCTCGTACAGCTCCATAGCTCGCACCGCGTTACGCTCGACTCCTTTTGCACCTCTGGCGAGCATATCGCCGAGGTTCGCCATCGCATTGACGTCGTCGTGCTCCTCGTTAGCCAACTCGTACCACCCTATAGCCTTGGCGCCATTGCGCTCGACCCTGGTGCACGTGCTTTCTCGTATACACGCCGCACCCCACATACTCGCACACGACGAACATCCATAAATCCTCCCTATGGTTACAATTCATGCATGTTGACGCCTCGGGCGTGAGCTCGTGCGTATCGCGACAGACCGGAGAGCGGTTGAAGTCCCACTTAGCCAGACAGGCTGCCTGCATGGTGTGATTACAAAACGTCGTGACGAGGGCCGCTGCGCGCTCATCCAGCTTATCCAAACACACGGCGCACGCCGGGCGTGCTTCCGCAGTGGTTTCTGGAAGCATGGCACGGTTTGGAAACTCTCCCCGGTGTCAAATTCGATGGACGTCACCTCCCTGATGGCGCAGGCCTTCTGCCCCCGGCCGGGCAGGAAGAGCTTCCCCTGGAAGACGCGGGAGAAGTTTACGGCGTCGTTCGGGGATCGCAGGTGCATGACGAAGTCGTAGCGATTGTGCTCCGTCGAGAGGCGCAGGGGGTCGAAGTAGAGAGTAGCGTCGGCGGAGGGGCGGGCAAAAATGCAGAAGTCGGCTGACGTCATGAGACCCGGGACGGACTAGAGAAGCAGCGTGGATGAGGATCCGGAGAGCGGCCGGACGCGCAGGACGCCCGTGTTGGTGGAACCCGTCTCGGTGTTGCCCGTCTCGAAGCGGATGAGCTTGGGGGAGGGTTCGGAGGGACGGCCGTGGAGGGGGTGGCGTTCAAAGAAGACGGCTCGTTGGGCTTTTCTTGGTTGGGAGGCGGGCGGTCGGACCGACTGCGCTTTCTAAGCATGTCTGTTGGGAGCGTTTTGCGGGGAAGCGGTTTTGCGATGCGGTAGGGGTCGATGGTGTGGCAGCTGTCGGGAAATGTAAGCGGTGGAGTGTGGAGGTGGAGACAGCATTTGTGTTGTGCGTTGGAGGGAGGGTGAGTCGGCCTGCAAAGCGGGGTTTGCGGTGAGGGGGTACCGCGGTCGTTTTGTGCCGTTGTACTGCAAATTGATTAACTTTTTTCTAGTGTGCACTGCCATCTCATCAGCCATCTCACCGAAATAGGGAATAGAGACTTGGAGTTTTCAGTAAAACTACGAATGAGAAAGGGGCATGCACGAGTGGAACACAAGATGATTGAAATGGCCGTGATGGTGATAGCGAGAAAATCTCACCATCACTACCATTCTCATCATCGCCTGCAGTAGAGTCGTTGCCTCCGAAATAGTCTTCTTCGCATGTAAAATCGTCCCCATCGCTCCCATGGCAGACTTCCTCTCTCGCCTTCCAGATGTGATTCGCAATTGCTTTCTTCAGCTGCAGGTGTTTGCCTACGTCTTCACAGCTATCTAGAAACTCGCGCCAGTAAGCCGCTGCCTCGGCGCGGTCTGTCGGCCTCCAATTCTGGTGGACTTCCGTAGGCAGGCGAGTCTCATCCTCGGGCAAGCGGGCCTTTTTCGTACCTTTGTATTTCTCTCGGCGTTCCTCCACTACTATATTATGAATCGCGACACATGCCAAAACTATATTGTTCATATCACTTTTTCGCCACAGCCGACTTGGTCGGTACAGTATTTACCACCGCTTGAATAAAACTCTAAAACCCCTTTCGACAGCGTTGCGAGCTCCCTCTTGCTGCTTGGCGAACATCTTCTCTTTCTTTTATCGTGGTCGTGGAATCGTGGACACGAAAAATCGGAACCTAGGATAAATACTATCAGCGAGGAAGTAGTACCATTTCAATTTAAATCCGCCATCGTCTGTTTCAAGGCCTGTCTGCGGCTACTTTCCGCATCTTAAATTGTTAAACAATGGGGAGGCGTTCTTTATCTGAATGTCGTTTTTCGCCCGGGTGCTCCAAAATTCACGTGCCAAATACGAAGATAACCGTCGCACACTACTTCCATACGATTGAGGTTTTTGCGTTCCTTGCCCTTGTGTCGTCCCTGCCAAGCAACAGGACATGCGTCCCAAGTCCAGCTTGCACAATCGACGCAACCTATAGCGCTTGGAAACCCCATCGCAGCATCCTCTGCTTCTATTTTTATACTTTCGTCCGTAGTTGGAAGGCGCAGATACTCTTTTCCAAAATCCTTTACAATTGCGGCAGAAATCCGTTTTACGTTTTCCAGAAGAGTGGATTCCGCCAACCTCATAAGCGATATTTCGCTTTTCGCGCTGTTGCCGCTTGCCAGCATGCGCAGGGCTGCGATGAGCTTCTGATCCGTAAACGCTCCCTGCTTGCCCACTGCGTCAGCCTTCTGTGCAAACCATGGATCAACCTCGGGCAGCACCGCGCGAAAGCGCTCGTATATGTCCATGGAAACGCGATGCGTGCCACGAAACTCTTCTGCCGTGAAGAGAGACCTGCTGCCTGCACTATCCTGCGACAAAAACCAGTCTTCATTTGTTTGCCTTTCAAAACGATGGCGGTGGGGATCTCTGTTCATTGCCTTTCTCATTCTTGATCCTCCGAACTTCCCTCCGGATCGCGGACGCTCTCTGTGCTGCCGAGCGACCATAGCGCCAGTGACAGCAGCAGCAGATACAGAAAGCATGAAATATGCCGCGATGGCATCATCGTATTCGCTTCCAGAGTCTATAACAGGAATTGAAAGCGTGGTGTACTTGCCAAGTTGATAATTCCCAAACAGGAGCCTACATGTTATGGAGAGCGGGCAAGTGACGAGCAAAAGTTGCCGCCAATTGTGGAACAGACGCGTGCAGTAGCTTGCTTCTTTGAGTCAAATGCATTTCTACGACAGACTTATAGCTTAATTGGGGTGACCCTGAATATGATAGAAGTATCGTGTTACAGGCGCGGTGGGGATCATCTCTGAATCACCACCTCCCCCCAAGCGCAGCTTGATTAAGAGATAGTAGATCCAATTACCGGAGGACAACTGTCTGCTTTTTGCAATTTTGGGCAAGGCGCAGTGAGGTCATCCTAAGAGCACACCTATCTGTTTGGCTAAATTTAGTGGCCAAATGTGTAAACTTTTGCGCTTGCATATAGCATTTCTGAGGGCAACCCTATCCGTTTGGGAGTAATTTGAAATTTCTGTGCCCTGAATGGGCATGGTGTGCGAGGAGTGTGGGGCATCGAGTACGAGAGGTATCGTATTGATACTGTCGTTTCTCGTGGATCGTGTGCATCCTCCCCTCCCTCATTCCCTCCCCAATCAGCAACCATGGCCGAGAGCACATCTTCCACGTCTGCATCAGATAATGAATGTATGATTGAAGACCCCTTCGATGATGACACAACAATGTGATCACGTGCCTGCCCGCCGCCAGTTCAGTTGTGGTGACTGCAACACAGGGGCGGCGATATGCTGGAATTGTTGAGGGATCGAACTCTTTCCAGCGTGGCTGCTGTTCGTGGTTCCAAGACTACCTCAGTGATGCACCTGTCTATTCCGCTACAAAATTTAGAAACGTTTTCCACATTCCCTTCAAGCATTACTGGGCTCTTCATGATGAGTTGTTGCTTTTTTAGGATCCATCCCTTCGACAACAGAGACATTCATCTGGAAAAGCCTGGCATTTAAGTCAACAGAACGTTTTATGCTCTTTACGACGGCTAGGAAGTGGGGTCTCCTTCGAACAGCTTGAAAAAATTTCACGAATGAGCCCAGAGAGCCAACTCATTTACTCCCAAACTCCTTTTTGGCTGTGATCCATCGTGTCGGACCTCAATTTTTCAACCGCCAGCTATCACTACAGGACATTCAGCTTGCAGTCAACGAATATGAGAATTCTGGCACCCCAGGGTGGGCCTCATAGACTGCATGCACATACATTAGAAGAACTTTCGCAAAGCCTTGAAATGCCAGTATCACAACCCCTAAGATCGCAAAGTGGTAACAATTTCATGTGAGGCTCTTGTAGACAGGTTTTTGTACTGCTGGTACTGTTTTGTGGGACGTTGTGGAACTAGCAATGACATTACTGTACTCGACAACAATCTCCTCATAAATAGTATTATTACGGGAGAGAGAAGAATGAAACTACCGGAAGGGTACTTTGTTAATGGCGCGTGACTAATGTGGATGCTTTACATGCTTGGTGATGGCATTTACCCTCTGTGGGCAATTTTTGTATTGCCCAACCATGCTCCTTGTGTTATAACTACCGGGCTGGGCGGAATTTATTAACTGAGCGGCCGTGCACGATGTACACCTGGGCGGCCGTGCCCACGTGTAGGGTGCGCGCGCGTGTACCGATCGGTCGTGGTGTGGCGTACGTGTACAGTAGCACACGTGTCGTCCATGCGGTAGTTCACGGGTATTACGCGTGTACAGTAGCACACGTGTGGGCCGTGCTGTAATTGGTAGCTATTATGCCTGTACAGCAGCGCACATGTGTAGTGGCAGCATCTGCGCGGTAGTTGGTAATTCTGGCGCTACTTTTTTAATTGTTTACAGTACCTGGCACGCACTAGGCGGCAGTTACAGTACTAGAACAGGTTTTGAAGGCGTCCCCCTGAGTGGTTAAGACCTGACACCTGTCCCCACCAGTAAAATGGGGCAAGCTCGCCCGCGTCCCGTTCGCGCCGATGCACGACGGTTCTGTACCTCTATCCCGCGCTGGCTTCTAACCCGTTACCGGTCGCCTTCGTATACGCACTACGGAGCGACTGCGCGTAACCGGCCAGTGAACCCCTCCCTTTTCGAGAGTTCGTCCGTACCGGTTTAATTAGCGCGCCGCGCGTCTGCGTGGCGTGGTCCCTCGGCGATGCCTCTGCCTCTCACCCAGCCCAGGGACGAGAGGAGTTATCCCACACTCCTCTCACTGATCGGGACTCGCAAATGACCAAACGGCAAGGGGCAGTCTGAATGGATGTGGAGAGGGTTTTCCGGTGTTTACGGGGGAGACTTCGGATCATGAGGCAGGAGCGGTACGAGTGGAGCGACAGTCAGCTCATATTAATTAGCCAGGTGTGCGTGATTCTTCACAACATCATTGCCAAAATGGCGTGCAATAGTGAGTTCTGTGGGGTGTTGGACAAGGATGGAAATCGTCATAGTGGCACGAAAATTTCGCAGGAGTTCTTTGAGAATGAGGTAGTTGAAATGAAGATTTCTGTTGGTACTGTTTCCGCGGGAGGTGGTGAACATCGTGGTGTATCCTGCCTACTGGAAGGGGACAGGCTAGTATTTAGCAGGGAGCGTCACATAGAGCTGAAGGAATCACTTCCGCATCATCTGTGTGGAATGCGAGGATCAAACGCAGACAACAGATCTGGGTAGACTTTATAATTATACGCACCCTGTTCAGTACCAATGCAATGCTCTCTCCCTATGAGAAGCAGGACACATGCGATGGCGAGCGATGAGGGGAAGCAGGCGCGCGTGCGGGTCTGGTTTGCGAGTGGTAGGTGCCTGGGGGCGCTGAGCGCTCTCGAGGGGTGGGCACGTGGCCGGGCTGGCGGGCGAGGGACGTACAGAGCAGGGCGGAGTTGAGGTGGGCGTCGGTGGCGGGGCGTGGCGGTAGGGAGACAGACGCAGAGCGCGAAGAAGACGAGGAAGTTGTACGGTGTGAGGGCGAAGAAGTCCCAGCGCAGCAGGTCGAGGGCGGAAAGCTCGAGAGGGAAGGCGCCAGGCACATAGAGGCAGTGGTGGATGTCGATGACTGGTACAAGTAGGACACGGAGAGTGCGGGCGTGGCGAGCGCTGGCCATTGCAGTTAGTTATGCGAAAGCGGAAGAATTAGTTGTTGACAGAAACCGGAGACTCTTTGGTGTTCGACAGAATCGATTAGCGCGTCGAGAGTTCTCTGAGGGCAGCTTCACAGAGACGTAAGAGAGGAGAGGGATGACCTTTTATTCTTCTGTGTTCCTTCATCATGCTGGCGCGGTGAGGTGGGAAGGGCTGAAGCTCACCTTAGGATTAAAGTGGAAGGTCACGACTACCAATTTCCCGAAGATGGGAAGAAACCGACGGGGGTTATTGGAAATAATGGAATGGATGGACGGGAGCAAAATAGAGGAAATGAGATTGCCTAGTTTATCAACAAGTTATCGGGAGTTTCGAGATGATTGCGGTGACGAAGGTTGCTCTTCTTTTCCTTGTTGTGCGTTTCTGCTCTTCTTTTCCTTGTTGTGCGTTTCCTTCTACATTTGGTGGTCCTGTCAAGAATGCCTGAGCGGGAAGTATCGCCAGCAACGGCATAGACAGGCTTAAGTCTGTGGGGCACACCGGTGTGTCAATGAGGCGACAAATAACTTCACTGCATTGACGGGGAAATTGAGGAGCTTCTCGTTCAATCTCGATTCAAGATTCTCTCACGCTACGCATCGCATCTAACCAGCACATCTAACCAGCATATCTCTAGCGTGTTTCATCCATTGGAGTAAGGGCTTGCAGGCTTCATGAGCACTTGAACGAAACTTCCCATGTTGCTGCTCAAGGCGCAGCGACAGCGCTTATGACTCTGCGACCAGGGCGGGAGGGCAACACGCACAGGAAGGAAGTGGCGGACGTCGATTGAGTCGCCGCCCACGTCGACCGGCTTGGCGGTGAGCAGCAAGCTCGCCACGACAAGCAGCTGGGCGCGCAGATGCGGGGCGCGTGGCAGTGGCAGAAGGCTTTCTAGCTAAGACGTGACGAGCGCTGGCGTGGCGGGGCGCCGCAAAAGTGCGCACAACTACGCGAACAGCCACGAGATGTGCAAAAGGCGTAGGGGTGCGCCAGTCTAGCGGCGCTGAGGAGCAGATGATCGCAAATGCACTTGGCGCTCTCGCGTTTGGTCATCGGCGTTGATTGGGACAGGATTTATTTGCTAATTTCCGCTCGAAGAGCTATTCCGCTTTTCTGTAATCCCCCATCTATCATCCATGTTTTCTGTTCATTCTGAAGTGCTGTAACGCGACACTAGGATGCTTTTATTATTATGTAATGGTCGATCAAAAAGATGCGCGACAGAACTGAATACGGCGATGAGAGTGATTTGGTAAAATGCCACGGACACGCGCTCCTGCAAAGAGGCGGTATCTTGCCCTCCTCGTCCCCCTCTGCCCGTCATTCCTTACCTCATCGCTCACCCCCACGACGCTGTGGACGCCGTCGATCGTTCCCGTCCCCACTATAACGGCTGCGCAGCCATCTCTCAGTGGGAAGTTACTTCCCTGCGCAACGCTATCCCGTCTGGCTTTCCTGAATCTGCCTCTCCCTACTCTTCCCCCGGCCCCGCTGCCGCTGTGCCTGTCACTGCCGGCGAGACCGTCAATCCACGGCAAGCCCCAAAGCCATTGGCGGGTGTCTCGCCCCCTCGCACGCTTCCGACTACTCTGACGTCAGGTTCTACTCCGCAAATGAGGACATCTAGGTCCCGGGCGTCAACTCACCCTCCCTCTTTGACTCCTCGCCGCCCGCCTTGTCCACAGTTTCTTCCCCGCCCCTCTGCTGTACCTCTCCTCCGAATAATCGGAGTACTCCTCCAAAATCGTGCGCCAAGACTCCAACTTCTCGCGTTTCTCCCCGCAGTCCTGGTTGAATCCGTGCAGGATGTCCACCAGCCACATTTGCTTCATCCACGCGACCCCGCCGTGCTGCAACCCTCCGCCGCAGCCTCGTTCCACCCCACCGTCTGTGCTGCCGCAGCATGTTTCGAACATAGTCTTTGTATAAAGTTGAAAGCATTTATATTGAAGAAGGCCCCCCTCTACAAATCTTACTATCATCCGTCTGACTCTCATCCAATTGCCCGTCGCTGGGATCCAATGACGACGCCCTTTCCAGTAGCTTCATTAACCTCTCTCCTTTCCTGGCCTCAGGTAGAGACATACACTGGATTATCTTGAACTGAATTGATACTGAAGATGCCACGAGATTCGTCTTGGTACTCTTTTCGATGGCAACCCCAACACAATCTATTGACTTTCCGTTCTTTTCGACGCGAGCTTCGCAGTTATTTTGGGACTTCTCGCGATTCACATCTCTAGGACGGTACTAATACGGAGAGGCCATTAGAATTTTCCCACTCGCGCTAGGTGCAGAACAAATTTCATCACTTTCGCCAGACGGTTGCTCATAGGGTTGTGGCCATCTTGGATTGGAAGTTTGGGAGTTTGGAGAGCTGTGACTTGGAGATGCGGCGTAAGCACTGATGGAAGGGTCAAACTTTCGATGGGTGGACAGGAATATTACTGCATCAATGAACTTGACAGGCGCAGCAAGTTTTCTGGAACTATCTTTTCCAAACTTCCAATTTTTCTCCCTCTAAAGCTGCATCACATTGGCTCTTTTGTCTTCTTCCGATTCACCAGAAGGAATATTAGAGCCGAAACACTTGTCCGCG
Organism: Chondrus crispus; assembly: GCF_000350225.1. Lineage (NCBI taxonomy): Eukaryota > Rhodophyta > Florideophyceae > Gigartinales > Gigartinaceae > Chondrus > Chondrus crispus. The sequence goes on along the minus strand of NW_005178719.1, from coordinate 291,647 downwards.
TCGATAAACTTGTGTGCAATCTTCTGTATAGAAATCTATCTACATTTCAAACTTTTATGATAGCGCGAAGTTGTGCGGGGTTGCCTTGCACACTCGACCGCAACTGCATTCTAGAACGCCTCCGCGTTCTTTTCTGTTGTTCGCTAAGACACAGAAACCCAACACCTCTAAAGGCCAAGATCTCCCGCACGCTTGAAGTTGCAGCCTTTCCCCTCACCGCCTCGGGACATCATGCAGAGTACAGTGTATTGGGCGGGGTGGGATGGGGGAGGAAGGTGAGGTGGAGGGGCTGGCTTTTAGTGGATCTATGTTACGTAAACAAAATTGGCGGGAACACCCAGTTCTTTGGCCAGGTGGCGCCATGTAATTCCCGTCTCTATGTAGTCAAATGAGTAAATTTGTCTCCATGCGGCTTCCAATATAGAGAGAGAGATACCTAAAAAGGCCAATGTTTTGGAGATAACCAGTACGATAAGGATGAAAGAGACTAAATGTATCTTTACCTGGGAAGCATTTACAAACACACATCACCGATAGGGGTGCTCTAAGGATGACCCCACCGCGGACGAAAACCCTTGCCCATTTTTCAACCACTAAATTTTATACCATTGGCAAGATTAGCATACCCCACCGCGCCTCTACCACTCCCAAAGTTTGGAAATTGCGCAAGATTTTTGCCCCAACCTAAAATGTTCGGGCAAGATTCTAGCCCGAACAGAGTTTGGGCATGATTTTTCCTTAAAACAGTCTACAAATTTGACAGATTTTCATCGCGCTGACAGGTCTACCAAAAGGGACGTCCTCTTTGGTAGAACTGTCAGCTCGCACGGACAGCGGGGCGCGTTATTGCACCGCACCGCGATATTGTTCCCGCCATATGGGACAGATTGAGAATGCAGCGGTGGGGTCCAGTCCCATGACGGCCCCTTGCCCAAATCGTCGCTTGCCCAGGCGATATTCGAGCCAGTTAAAATGTGCCAGCTGTCATCGTTTTGGAGTTTGGGGCGAGCCGCAGTGGGGTCACTGTAAAGTTTAGACCGATAGAAGAGATTTTCAACGCCACCGCGACAGCATTTGTCCTAGAGTTTAGAATTTGGGCAAGTTTCTTTTCCAAACCAAAATTATGTGGTAGAGATTCTGGTCAAAACGCCATTTGGGCGAGCTTTGTTCTAAAAACTGGTACAGAAAACATCTGAATTTCATGTGCTTACAGCTCCACAAAGCCCTTCCAAAGCGATTGCGCCCGGTTTGACTGGAGTTGTGTAGCTAGTGCTCGAGTACATTGCCAATGTTCTCACTTCTCCATGCCTTCCGAGAAGTGCGGGCAATGGCTGAGGTTGTAGTGATATATGTACGTCCGAGATCGGCATGAAAGGCGGGCTAGAACCCGTCGCCCTCGGGGAAGACCGAACTACTGTACAGGTGTAATGTGTCCTACGGTAGAGCGTAGAAACAAGTACTGCAGTCCTGGGAACGGCCCCAGTGAGCACACGTGGACTACGTGCCCACGGGTGAAGGTGACACACACGTGGCTACGGGTACCGCTGAACGTGCGGCGTCCACGTGGGCGTATAGTATTTAGACTCGTATGAGACAATCCGATTCCAGATTGGATCATGAGAGGGCGACCCGGTCGCCGGAGGTACGAAGCACAGTACTTAGGGACCGGGGAAGCCCTCCCCCAACAGTAAAGAGGCAGCTACCCCCTTACTCCTCCTCCATCCCTCACCTGCTAAGGGCGAGCGCGCCATCCCGTTCTAGGGTGGCACTCTACCGACCGGTTCGGACCCCATATTAAGCTAGCCAACCTCCGCTGGCCATTGGCGTTGTAGTCACTCCTACTCGGCGAGCTCCCGTTTACATCGGGACTTGCACCCCGTTGGGACTCATATCACTACAGAGGGGGTAAGGGGCACTGACGACTCAGCTGTTAGAGAGCTTAAAGAGGATAAGAGTCTCAGGGGGTCTGACAAGGACAACCTCGCCCTGCGTGTTGATGAGAGCGCAATGTCTGGATCATCTGCGACGGACTTGTAATTAGAGTGACCTTAAATATCATAGAACTGTAATGCTACACGCGCGGTGGGGCTCGTCGCTGAATCAACACCTCCTCTCAACTGCAGCTTGACTAAAATATAGACCATCCAATCACTCGAGGACAGTTGTCTGCATTTTGCGACTTCAGGCAATGCGCGTTGATGTCACTCTAATTGCCAATTTATCCGTTACACCAGCACTGAAGCGCCCTTTTAAATGAAAAACTGCTTAACTTGCTGATTCACAGCCATTCCAAAGCCCTTCACCATCCACGCACCGTAACGCGAGTGGTGCTGGCCTCCGCTTATCAGATCCAGTAGCAGCGGCAAGACACAATTCCCCTAAAACCTTCAGAAACGCAGCCATTTTACGACAAGTGTGTAATACTAATTACTGATTATCATATTGCTACGCGCCCTGGCTGGGCGTTCTTCACAAGTGCGGTACATGAGCAAGCCTTTCTCAATGAGATGCTGATCTCCTTTCAACTCGGAGACGAGCTTTCAGGCGTCTCTTACCCCTACTGCGTGATCAAAATGCCTCCTGCAAACGCTTGACTGGTGCCAGGAAAGCCAATTGCGGGGGTCTGCAGCACTGGCAAGCCAATATTCACTCCGTGAAGCTCTTTCTCCCATTTCTTCAGCAGTCCTTTTCCTTGTATCCCGGCTGGGCCTTGCATCTCTATCCTTCAGTGCTTGCAGTACCGCACCTGCCGTCAACTGCGCACCCCTTCTTGTCAATATTTTATCGTGCCGTTTTCTCTACCTGCTCATCTTGAAATGAGGTATTCCATGTAGTGAGAGGTATGAACCTGGATATCTATCACGCACACGTTGTTATCGTTGAGATGTTGCGGAACGTCCAATTGAATGTGGCAACTGTATCCGTCAAGTAGCAGAAGCATCTTTCTGCCTCCTTCCCTTAGATAGCAAGTTTCCAAGCAGAATTGTTTGGCCCGATCCAAAAATATTGCGGAATCCACTCCAGGCGACCCTCGTCGCTAGAAGTAACATTCTGGGAGTTAGTCATGTATTGTTTCAATTTTGCCATCAAGTCGAAGAACATAGGGCTGTTTTCCTGGATAAACTACAACGGGTTTACAGCTCTTCCCAGCGGCATTCAAAATCGCCATGACTGTCAACTTCTCTTGATTTCCCTTTTTCACAGCAGCGTGAACCCAAGTATTACGGCGCAGTCCAATTGTCTTTCTGAAATTTCAGGCACTCATGGTTCTGTACGATAACTTAGATTCATCTGCAATTAATTTCCCTGATGGAATAGAGTAGCAGCGCATCATTGCCTGTAGTTGATACTGCCTCTCCCCGATGTGTGTCATTCTAAATACTGTACGGACGCTGGAGAGTTAGGTTCCCATCCACCTTGCTCCGAGTATGTTGTACGGCATACTGTGCCACAGATGTGAAAATTACGCTTACGAATAGCAGCCAATCACAATGCAGTACTGCTGCATTGCCGCTGTCGTTATTGGTACTTATTCGATTCTACCTCCCACCGGCGTGTGTCGTACGAAATAGGGTAGAGTTGCTGGATAGTGAGCTCACCATACGCCTCCTCCGAGTAAGTCGTACGACATACTTTGGCGCAGCTGTAAAAACTACATGCCTTATCGCCAAGGGTTCCCAACAAGGCCATGTCGGCATTTTATACGCCCCTGTTGTGGACTTCTCCACAGTGCACCTGGTACTGGCGTAAATGAGCAGGGCGGGAGGCAACACACACCATATGGATGTCAAGTCTGCATTCCTAAATGGTAGATCTGGGAAAGAGGATTCAGTGTACCTGATACCACCAGAAGGCCTTGACTTAGGCGTAAAGCATGAAGAGGCTTAAATATGTTGAAAGCGATATATGGCTGCAAGTTTGCATCAATGATATGGAATGGAACTTGGAATTCAACCGTGAGGAAACTAGAATTTGGAAAACTCAAATAAGATGAATGCTTTTACTTTATCAAAAATTGCAGAAGTTCAGTATACGTGCTCGTCTATGTTGAAGATTTCATTGCAATATGAGTACAGAAGTTGACGTCACTGCAGTCAAGAAAATTCTGATGCAAAAATTCGAAATTAAAGAACTCGGAGCAGCAAATGATTTCTAGGAGTTGAATTCATTTACAATGAATGCGACGTGTCACTTAGTCATGAGTGCAACATTCGTATCGAGCAAGAAACGTTGCAGATGGCGGACTGCTAGCCTATCAGTTCACCTATCTCCACTTCTGTACAGCATGGGCTGTGTAAGACTGAGCATCATGGAATGTGACGATATCGGGAGGCCATTGGAGCTCTGCTATTTGTCTCGAAGAGCACGAAACCGGATATTGCAGCAGCGGTTAGAATACTCGCACAAAAGTCTCATTGCCCGAGCAGCCGAGTTTGGATCGCCGTTAAGCGAATTACGTACCTTAAATTTACACTTACTTTCGACCTAAACTTTACCGCGAGTCGGGACTTGGAGTTGCCCTTGGTATGCCATGTGCGGATGCAGACTGGGCTGGCGATGAAATTGACAGGAAACAAATACGCCGCACTGTCGTCATGGTCGATGGGAATCCAGTCGTATGGAAGAGTAAGAGGAAGATAAGTGTGTCTCTATCGTCTACAGAAGCAGATTTGGTTTTGATTTCAGAATGCCTGAAATCTGCAAAAATGAGTACGCACGGTTCTTAAGAACATACACCTGCTCCCCACAGAACAAACCAATTTGAATGAGGATACAGTCTATTAAATCAGGTGGAGTCTTGGAGTAAAACGTGCGAAACCTATAGACATCAGTCTTGGCCTCATCATTAAAGAGATTGAGAAAGGTACGGCGAAAGTCATTTACTGTCCCACCAAGGAAATGATTGCAAATGCCTTTACTATAGGGCTTTCTACTGCAAGATTGCAGTACCCGTGATGTGTTCCAAGTTGTGGAAATCCGAAAATTAGATACGTTGCAATAAGAACTGGTGTTCACTGTTGGACGTGCTTATGCCCCAGATAGACTGCAAAGATTTAGTGTGATGTCATTCGCTCTTGACTAACGTACATAAATGGTTTGCTTGTACCCCTCTTTCTGCCTGATACATATGCAGTTGTGATGCCAGTGGCGGGTAAATGGAGCGATACTTAAGGCCATGCATTGTTGGACACATGTGTAATCTAATTGATAATATGGATGTTATGTAGAACTGAAGATAACGGATTCCAGAATAAAAGGTATCCTAGTAGGGCAAAAGGTAAAGAAAACGACCATCCCTGTTAAGAACCGTATCCACTCCCAGTCTCAAAACAGAACGAAAAAGTGAAGCCATATGATGTCTGGGACATACTAGAAATTTGGTACGGCCTCCGAGTTACCGGGCTACTAGTTGAATTATGTCATCGCTCATCCAAGTACCCGATGCTTGCAATATATATGAGGCAAGTGCTGGACGGAAAGAACGAGATCTCAGCCGCCGACGACCTAAAAGCAACGATCGCAAGCCAGAAACCCACTTGACAAATCACTTTATGAAAGCAGTAGCCTCTCCTAGTGCTTCGAACGCATTACAGCGAGGAGTTGTCGATGCAACTTCTGTCTCATACTACATCAAGATAAAAGAGACGCCCTCTGTGGTCCCGAAAGCAAAAACGGGTTGCAGAATGGCGACGCCTGGGCGTCGCCATTCTGCAAGGAATGAGTGCTTTCTCATTCCTCTGCAGGGCGATAGAATTTGAAATTGTAAATTTGCTCAGTAACCCATTCTCGTGCGGCGAGGAATTAGATGATATTCGTCAAAGTCCAGAGAATTTCTGTTTCTCACAATGAGGCTTCGAAAAGGGCTGCGAAGAGGGCATCTACGAGGAAAATCCCAAGGCGTATGCTATGGGGGTCCGATCGCGGGGATGTATGGTCTCTTCTGCTTTCAAAACTTAGAAAGAAGGAACGAAAGAAATAAAGGAACCTTTGTGGTAAAATCGGCAAATCTAAGCACTAACTGGCCCCTTAGAAGCATCAAAATGGATACATTTCCCCGTTATGTCATGTATATCGAGCCGGGCGATCACTTCCTGTCTTTCGATATGAAGAGTGGCTACAGTCACTTCCGACTTGCGCCCGGAGATGCGCGACTGGATTATTTCTTGGTAATCTGGGCAGTATTTCAGAAGTGTTGCCCTGCCCTTCGGCTGGGGCCGGGTCCCCAAGTGGCTCACTCCGCTGATGGTTCCGCTACTGAAGCAAACTTGATGCAAATTCTACTACCTTTCTGTGATATATCGTAGAATTTCTGGCCGCGCCGGCATTAGCTGGACGAAAGGCTACCTTTAGGGACTGCCGCTCCGCTAGGAGAAGCTTGCAGCGGTTTCTGGGCGGACTCGGCCTCACCCGGTGCCAAGCGAAGGGCGAGTGAAAAGAACCAACTGGGATCGAGCACTTGAGAATTGCAGTCGATTGAAAGGTGATCAAATTATTCTTGGCGCGTTGCAAGATTGCGAAGGTACGGTCTATGGCCTAGGAACTGCTGGAACAAGACCGCATTGGTCGGCGCTGCGTATCCAGAGACCGGATCGCGTTATCCAGCGGCGTTTGCGTTTCGCTTACCTTGGCCAGGCCATTCCCTTGCTTTTACACTTGCTGAGTTGTGTTGGCACATGGCAAAGACGTCCGAAATCCGACGGAACTGCAAGCGCATCCGCACGCGTATGAGCCACCAAAGAATCCGGGACTTTCACTTTTGGCGGGCAGTCACTGGTGCATAAAAGGACGGGGAATACGCCCGTCTGGGCCCTTGAATACCCCTCACACAGAGGCTGTAGATTCGGGGTATGGGCGGACCGTGGGCGTGGATGCGGGACCCGGAGCGCCTGGCCTTTGCGAATTAAAATGCGTGTGGGGATGCAGGGACCGAGTGGAGTGTATCTCGATGCGAGAACTGAAGACCATGCACATGTTGCTCATCGGGCCACTCGGCCAGCGACTAAAACATCTGACTAAATCGGCTGCTGGTCCACAGCGAAAACTTTGGTGTGGTGCACATAACAAGATCCATGGTAACAGCAAGCCGGGGATGATGATATATCTTCGCAAGCACAAAAGCGTGCAGGACGTTCTCTGTTTGCATGTGTCCATCGAATGAATCCCATCCGTCGCCAATCGCTTTGTCGATGCAATTTCGTGGAGATTTTCCGACGACGACCTGCGGGTCAGAAGGCAAGTCAGAAGTTCAATCATGGATGGTATGGCAGCCCCAGTAGACGCATTTCTTACCGACCGCTCGGAAAGCAGCCATTGTTCGCCGGGACGATACCGCTAGACGAGCTGGCGGCACCTTGGGATCCCCAACAGACACGCCTGTTGTGTCTCCGGCCCGACCTGATAAGCGCGGTTGTCCAAAAACTTCGGAAGACGGACGCGCCCGACGTCCTGGTTATGCCGGACTGGCCTCTCCAACCTTTGCATTAGGCGGCACTGGAACTACCGTCTACTGCGATGCAGCTGGCTCAGCTGCCGAGCGAAGCCTGGGACGCCCCGCGGAAGCTGAAACCTGCTCGGCAAGTGTTGCTGCTCAAATTTGACCTACCTCCCGTGTCATGACGCGAGCTCCGGTGCGAATCGCACACTCACACATACGAGACATCTACACTGATCAGGCAGGCCAGACGCCATGTGCCCACCGCATCTGAACCCTATTCCAAGCATTTGCGTGGTCTCGTGAGACCTTAGGGACAAGAGCGTCCCAATGATCATGGTACGTACAGTTTTGGCATGAAGAGGGAAGGCCACCGTCATCCCCAACTGAAGCTCAAATACTGTTTGTCGGCTAGTTTAGAATTGAATGGGATACGCCTCGTGGCACAGCAACGGCTGAGCCACAATCGGGTAGGAGATATGTGTCCTCGGTGTCGCCGCCCTAATATATATCAGCTGTCCTGCACATGCATATGAGGCTGCTGGGAAGCTGCTGGGCTGCGTGGCCCCTCCAATGCCCTTCGTGATCCATTAAATGCGGGCATATGAACGATGGGAGGAGCTGACTCAGGCCGCCCCCGGGCGACGAGTTTGATTGAGCGCTTCTCCTATACAGCAAATATGGGCTCAAGGAATGAAAGACACGGTGTCAGCCATAGACCTCCTGGTCACCACAGCTGTGCACCTCGCTCTCTGTTTTGGACTACGAGAATCGTCGGTACCCACAATGCAAAGTAACAAATTGCATGTCGACATGAGTCAAATGAGCATACGCATGACCTTCATCAATGGAAAGAACACTAGTCAGCAGCACGACTTGGAATACCATCGCGTAGGGACTTTTTCGTCCGCTATTGAATTATTGCTCCATAGGAACCAAGCCCGACGCCCCCGTGGCGCTGGCTAGCAAGTACGCCCGATTATATCCCCCTCCCTGCTCAATCGCTGGCCCGATACGCACTTATCACGCAAAACAAAAGCTGGAGCCTTCAAGACGTGACCAGCCACAAACCTTACGTCCTACGCAATCTAGATTGGTTCTCATACAGAGATGGTGTTTCTGAGATATCCACTGAAAGTACACTTCGCACGCTTTGGGTAGAAAGTGACGAGACTTGAGATGGCCGCTTTGAATTTTAGGTGCACAGTGCGTTCGTCTTCCTGGTCTGTGTGGGTGCTCGGGCCCCTCCTCACCATCGAACTCCAACCGACCACACTTTTGTACCGTCAGGTCATAAAGCGTAACCACTTTTCCAGGCATCGATAAGCTTCCGACAAACTCCCAGTAATACCCCAATGACACTCCCGCCCGGGCGGGGGCGGAACGAAACGCTCGCTCCCGCTTTCTCCATGCCCTGTCGAATCCAGATCTCCCCATGATTGTCGTTCTACGGGTCCTCGTACTTTATAGATGGCACATTTATTAGTGTGAAAATGACTATCCACAAGGTAGCGAGACAGGCAGCGCCGGGCTGCGCATACGATATTCCACGCCACTTGGCTCTGGGACCAGAGACAGCCACGGCTGTATCCACCACCGGAAACAGAACATGCTGACTACAGCCCCAGCTGGAGCCCCCCGAGAGTATATCCAAGCCCGGCAATCGCCCGATCCTTTGAGAAACTAGGGTGTGCCTCTCTCTTTGCTCGCCGTACCTACCTATTCTCCTTATCCTCGGCTGTCATGCCTCTCCTTTTGGATGCAGTTCTTGTTGGTGCTGCTCATTGCGGTTGGGACCCAGTCAGACGTAGACCCCCTGCCAAGAAGCACGAACTGTATTACATTGACGTTTTCACTCCGCAAATCTTGTGAATCAGAATTAGCATATCAGCTGTGGGCAATGTTTCTCTCACCTTGGTGCACAGGCCGCAGTCATTCTCCACGGAATTTTATTTGCGATCGTGAATATTCATCCAGGTGTTAAGGGTGGTCGTCTCCAGAAAGTTGGAAATGATGGGGTTATGGAAAGGTGCTGGAGCAAGAGGCGAGTGGGTGTTTTGTTCTTGTGGGGACAACTCCAGTAGTACCTCTACCAGAATAGATGCCGCGAAATCATATTCTAAAGTGAAGCTGTACCGTAGCACCAATATACGTACCCGCCCGTATAGTTCTAATGCTGTATACTCAATCATGAATTCAGCAAGTCGACGAAACGTTCAAAAACAGTATTAATGCAAGGAGCCACAATCCATTGGCGATATTACACGCCAAAAAGTATCTGTGGGCAGGCACCCGATTCAACTGGCCGAAGTTTTTCTCCCAGTTTGTCGGTGGGATCAGTGAAAGTGCAGGGCGTTAGATCAGAGAAAACGAACCGCACTTTCTCACACAAGTGCGATCATGAATCGAACGGCATAAATGAGAGATTGAGTTTCGAAGATGGCTGACATTGTCCGCAGAAATACCGATTCTGATCCCTCAAGCTTTTGGTGCCTGTTAATAATACCCTAGGACTTATTAAATGAAATTTGGAGATGGTGAACTGAAAGGTGCAAACAGATTTACAAACACAACGACTGACTAGATCTTTCACGTGTGTCTGCTTCCCCCTTCTCTTCCTTTTTAAGTCCTGCATACCTCTTCTCCTTATATAGGGAATCAGAGTTGCTCTTCTCTAGTGAAAACAAATTTGTTTGAAGAATTCAAACAAAAAGAAGAGCACCGCTTGATCATCGAATCTAATTCCTCTTCTGAGACCGGCGCGCTGTGCTCGAGAATTGAACCTGGGCTCACAAAATAAAGATCGCTATTTTATGGGATTGCCAAACCACTATGCCGTGGCGCATCGCCTTTTCCCATTCCCTATTTCATCTTACTCAACTTCGTTTCACGGGAACGTTACGTAAATTTAAATGACACATGCTGAGCACGTCCCATACAACTTGACAATTGCTTTAATTTCTTGTGATGAAGAGAGATTCATCATGCCTTAGGAATGAAGGAGGGCGAGACGAAGAGCCATTTTAGGTACGGTTGTGCACGCATGCCTCTCTTTATATGCCGCCACGATTCTTGTAGTGCGCCTGAGCCTGTAGTATAACTGCAAAGGATTAGATTTAGAATTACTAGATTTATATCTAACGCTGTGAGGTACGGATCTAACAGCGCGCGCGCGTATATCTTACAGCGCGCGCGCCGACACGCATGTACGACACGTATGCTGTCAGCCCCGCTATCTCACAGTGTTACAAGGCAGGACAACCCGCGCCAGCTGCAGTAGTACGGGAAGGTGCAGTAGTAGCACGATATTGTAGCATAGTATGATAACTCCACTTTGAAACCTAAATACTGGGAGAGACCGACGGCGAAGTGGACCAAGGTAGCTTGGTCCCGACCCTCCTCCGTCGACCTTACCTGCAGCCTATTCTAACACGCGCGACCCCGAAGCGCGCGCTTAGACAGGAACCGCACGGATCGGGACGGGCCGACACGGAAGCGAGCCGAGATTCGCCTACGCCCGTCAGTACTGGATCGTTAACAAGTACTGCTCTGGGTGTAGTGCAACGTGCCTTTCGGGCCGGAACCAAGGTCCAACGGTCCAGCAACAACACAACCAACAAGAGTTGCCGACGGCACAGCCCTACGGAGTGTCCGATTCTTTCTTTCCCTTTAAGTGGGTTTGCGGCCCACAGCAGCTCAAATCCCTGATAGGTGTGAAGTTCTACGATGAGTTTATTCAATCGATCGCCGTCGTCGCTGGTTGTCCCTTAATACTACTTAATTACCAAAACACGTATTGTAAGCACATTGCCTGGCTATTACAGTATAAGTACCTCGACACATCCTCCCGAGTCACTGTGCGGGTCGGCACACCCTGAAGGAACGTGCAATTGGAGCGAAGAGCGCGCATCAGCGATCGCTTGAACCGTTCTCGTGCTCCATTCGTACTGTGGATATCACCTTTAGAGAGGGCATCGGCCAGCATCGCTCCATCTTGAACCCAGGTCACCTTGTACTCTCCACGTCGAATTCCTTGACGAAGAATTGCCATGTCGTTTCGAAGGCGTTTCTCTAACGGAACTGAAGTGTTGACAACCTTCTTCACGAGACCCTCGTTATCGGTCAAGATCGTCTTCTGATCGCCCAAGACTGAATCCGTGAGTTCAGTCCACATGTTTGCCAGCCAAGTCTGTGCGTCGAAAGCTTCAACTGCGGAGAGACATTCCGCCGCAGCAGAAGAACGACACACGCGATGAATCAATTTTGATTCCCAGAACACCCAGGCCGCAACTCGATGCCCACTCTTGTCTGTCATCGCAAAGAGGCGACCTCCTTGAGATCGGTTTTCACGACATTTTCCGATCGCTCCGGCATCTGTGTATGACGCCAAGGACATTGCGCCTTTCCTGTAAGTCAACGCGATACGGTTATCTTTCGCATATTGCAACACTTTGTTAGCGGCGTGGGCATGTGCAGCTGTAGGAGATGTCAAGTGACCGGAGAGACTTGATGCTTCCATTGCCAGGTCCGGCCGAAAGGCACCTGCCACATAACTTATAGTTCCAACTACGGAGCGATACTCGAAGTGTTCCAAGGGAGATAGAAAAGTTTCCTCCGTTGGTTTCTTGAAATCCTTTGGAGTCTTCATCGGCTCGGTCGATTCAAGATATTCGTCTCCGTCCAGAACGATTACAAATGGCTTATTTTCACAGGAGCGTACCGTACTTATTCTGAGGCCTTTGTACGTGAACGTTTCGGACTCATGAAGGCCAATTTTCAAAGTACTACTGCCTTTGTCCATGGCTTTTCGCAGCGCATCTGTCCCTCCACCCATAGCGTCATCAACGTGCATTGCAAGAATGCCAGATATCTTGAGACTGGTCAACGATTCGAAAAAGTCCGTCATCCGACAGACATCCCATGAAGCCACTTGATGAGAGGACCTGTGTCAGTCTATCGTACCACGACTTTGGAGCCGAAAACAGACCATAAATTGGCTTCAAAAGCTTCTACACGACACCTTCTTCAACAAAAGTGGACGGCGGAACAATCCAAATGTCCCGCTTGAGTTCGTTTCCTTGAAAGAAAGCCGTCTTGAAGTCCCACATCTCCGGTACCCATTGCTTTTCGGCAAGCGCAGCAAGAATTAATCGCTGTCCGGCGGCTGAAGCTGTGGGGGCATCTGCAGTAGCAGTTGATTTTTCCTTGTCTTCGAAGCCCCGGGCAACAAGCCGCGCTTTCACAATGACACTCCCGTCATCTTTGGTTTTCTCGGAGAGAACCCAGCGTGTTGATATCACATTGGCATTAAAGGGAAGGTCTTTGTAGGGCATCGACTCGATGCACTTGAACTCTACGAAAGACTGTAACTCCTTGCGCATTGCTTCGACAAATCTAGGTTCTTCTTTCACCGTCATAAAATCAGCCACTCTGACTCGTTGGTGCTTGCTGTTTGTTAGAAAGATCTTGTTGAACAGCACGCTTTGCGGTGTCGACGTGTACACGGGCACTGTGTGTTTCTGTCTTCGCCAGCCCCCTGTTTCCTTATCAAGCTCGCATGCACTGGCATCCTCCCTTGTTGAGGGACGTTCGGAAAAGTCCGGTTTCGTCGCAGTGTTTGCAGATCCCGGCATCACAGGCTCCTGACTCATATCGGTGACTTCTTTGAGCTCTGGGTGGACGCCGGAACCCTCATCTCTTTCGATTACCAAATCATTTGCATCGTCTTTTAACACGATGGAAGTTTCACCAGGCATGTCGGATGAATCATCTAAGACGTCCAATTCAATTCTTGGAAGCGAAGAATGCGCAGCATCGACAGCACAGCAGGATTGGAGTCCTTCTGTATGCCAGGGCGGTTCGGCTGAGATAGCGTAGAGGTTTGGTTCATCGTCAGCGATAGAGGTCAGCAAAGATGCGTCAGCAGGTAATACCCGATGCAGTTCCGGGTTCTCAGGCATGTGTGCCAATCTTTGTTGCTGCTGGAGTGCAGATCGACCGTGAAACTTCGCATGGGTCGAGTGAACAACAAGGGGATGCACTCCTTCCAGACCAAGGATTATGCTTCTGTTTTGACCAAGGCATATTGCAGGGCCAGCCCAGCGGGACTTGGAGGCATTCGTCTCGGTCTTCCAATAAAGTTTCCTATCGCCATTTCTCAATTGAGGTGGCGCTTGCTTGACCTGGCTGCGCAGTGCCGAGAGAAGACGCAGTCGGGCACGAGTCTCAGAGACCTTCTCGCGCTTTTCATCCATGCAGTTTAGCAGAGCCTCCAGTTCTTTGTCAGAAACTGGAGCTGGGCAGAGTGAGAACAGTGGTTGGCAGTCTTCTTCTTGCGTTCTGACGGTTCTGTTTCCTCTACGGATAGATTCACGACTCATTTGATACCGTTTCATTATCTTCTTATTAGCTCGCTTGATGGCTCCCTGGAACAGGACAGCAGGAGACATGTGGTCGTTTAAGACAGAAGACATGTTAATGATCACCTTGAGCTCCATTCGTAGCAAGTCGATTCCTTTTTCGGCCATGTTGGGCCAATGTGACTCTCTCGGAACTACCATACATTCCACGCCAAGCCTACTAAGAAAGGTTCGGAACATTGTAGAATCAAACTGAGGACTAAGGTCCGTAACAGCGGTAGAATATGTTCCTTCTGCTCTCTCAATATAGATTAGGGCCGTGTCAGAAGAGGTGGAGCTCGTTGTCTGATACTCTGGGGCCGCGTCTGTCCGCAAAGATTTTATGTTGCAGATCGGATACAAGGCGCCAGTAATCAGTAGGGAAAACGCATCGACCATGACCAGTGCTTTCAGCTGGTGCTTGCTGTGTGGAAAGTTGAATGATCCTACGTCCATGTGCACGGCCACGCCTGGCTGCCGATAGTGAGGCATAGGAACCATTGGTCTAGCCGGAGTTGGTCCGCGTTCTTCACATAGACTGCAAACCAAGCGTTCGACTTCTGTAATTTGGTCTGTTGAGAGGGCGCTTCTTTGAGAATCCTTGATAAAAACCTTCAGTCCTGCTGTAGATGGACATCCAAGCTTTCAGTGCAGCTTAGTGATGTCGGCCACGCGCACAGGTGTAATCGAAGAATTCTTTGTCAAAGAGGAGGGCTCTGCTTGATCTTCTGATAGGTAGGTACCTTTGTGGGACAAGACGCCCTTCTTCTTAGTGTCTCTAAGGGCATACAGCTTTGCTTGTCCCCCATCAGTATAGGGCGAAGGAACAACAATGTTGTCCTCGGACGAATCGGGCCGTGTTGAATGAGCAAGAAGAATATGATAGTGAGATTCCTCTATCACTTCTGCAGGACACTCATGATTCGCAAAACGGAATGAGTCACTCTCTAGATCACAGCGCATGCGCAACGATTTCATGTCCTTTTCTCCAAACAGAAGTCCAACCTGATTTGTAACAATGCGCACATCGGCGAAGAAGAGTATAGAGCTCTTGTCTTCCAGTAGAATACGAAGCGGGACTTTCTTAGCAATACACACCGGCGCGCTAGCTGGTCCATCGCCAAAACCCATTTTTGAGGAGGATTGATGCTCATACGGTAGATCCCAACCTGCGTCCGTCATCAACTGTACGTATTCTTTCGACCAGCACAAGCCTCCTAGTATATTAGGGTTGCCGAGATCTGGCATTGCATGAAGGCAGCGCGGATGTTGCGATGAGTCTTCTCTGGTTGATAGAAAAGAGTACCCAATCTCAGCAACCTTCAACCACGGTTCTTCACAGAAATTTGAGACAGGACGATCGTTCATCTCCATCTCATAGGAGGAGAATACCGATTCCTTGCGAGTGTCCGTCGAGACCTGCTTCACGTGTTGACGGATCTGTTCATCAAGCTCACCGAATGATTCCGTGGCATAAAATGATCTGACGGCGTGAAGAAGATCGTTCGAGCGGATAGGATCATCGTTGCTACTCAGCGAGAAAGAAGAGGATGCGTTCGGAACCAGCCATTGAAGAATGCGACGAATCGCACTGATGAGCTCCTTGGGAGTAGAGCAAGAACGGAAAAGATGACTCGGGAGGAACATTGGGAGCAGTGTCGAGTTTCCTTAGTGTGAAGGGCCGTCCTGGTTTTTTCACTAATTTCAGCGTTGCCGGGGCGTGTGTGCCACGGTGCTCGATTAACACCTCCAGCCACATAGCAACGCACGAGCTTATCGACCTTGTCTATGTTGAAGTCGGAGACGTGATGCTGTGAGCTGATGAGAGACTCGGGGACCAAGTGTGAACGACTAACTTGAGTGTTCCGCCGAGAAATGATTGCTCTTTCGGCTGCCTCTGCTGCAGGAAAGCTTGCTTTCGAGCGCAGCATTAATCTCTCTAGATCCATCAGAAGTGATGACGTGGGAGACGTTTCACAAATGCTGACAAACTGGGAGGTAAAGCCCTCCATAGCATTTGTCTTAGAAGTATTCAGGGCCACTGTCAGCATTGCTGCAACGACTTTTGGGGACATTGCAAGGTCAGGCTCAGATTCAATTGCGGCGTAGGCAGAGCTCCAGCGCTCCCAATGAGGGAAGATGGGCGATCCTAGCACCCGAGTTCTGGTCATAACGATCACTGAATCTGTGATTGTATCTGCTTTCTTGGCACCTGTGACTGTTATCACTTGATCGCAAAAACGGGAGACTCCTTCAGCACAGGCGTAGGTCCCCTGCAGGAGATCAAGGAAGTTCATGTCAATCAGGCGGCTGAAACCCGCAGGCAGTCCCTCTTTGTCCGCACTTTGCTCCGCAAGTGCAGATACTAGAGCCTTGACATGAAGATCAGCGGGGATCCTATCTTTCTTCAGAGGCCTGAGTTCCACCGCCTCCCAGGCCTTGACGTGCTTGATGAAGTCATAAGCACTTCCACTACTGGGGGCTTTGGGAGGGTTGTTGGTGATGCCGAAGCGTCCTGCAGTAGATGGCTGACCAGCCATTTGACGAGACGGAACGGACGGTAAACTTGGAGCAGATGTTTGCGATGCTGCTCGAGCATCGCGAAGCAGTGCTTGTGAGGCGGTTACGGCGGCAAAACATCTCTTTGTTTCTTCTGTTGCTTCTTTCTGGGCCACTTCGTGAGCCTTGAGAGCTTCCTTCAAGGCGTTGATGTTCTCGAGCTGTGGCGCTTGGTTTGCCCCAGGCTCGAAACCGCTCTGATACTCAGCCGTCGCTGTCGTAAGCGCTTGGAGAGCGTTCATAAACAGGGTGTTGGTCTGTCTGGCCGAGGTCTGGGCCAGCATGAACCGCGTGACGGATGAGTTGTTCGAGTTCTCTGCAGTTCGCAGGAGCGCTTCGCGCATGTCTTCTTCCGACGGCTGCGGAAGCGGACCGCCGCCAGGCGGAGGAGGTGCTGACATTGTCTGGAGCACCTTGGTGATCGAGAGCTTGAGGAGGGAGAGAGTGTTGGCTGCACCAGCCGACTTAGCTCATGTGAAGTTCTACGATGAGTTTATTCAATCGATCGCCGTCGTCGCTGGTTGGCTCTTAATACTACTTAATTACCAAAGCACGTATTGTAAGCACATTGCCTCGCTATTACAGTATTAGTACCTCGACAATAGGGGGGCAAAAGGAAGATGCCCGGCCCGGGATGAATGGTGGTAGAGTCTTGTACATGCAGCTGCTCGGCGAGTTCGGGGCGGTGATTAAGAAGCCGGGCCCGATGGGTCGTAAAGCCAATGCTCGTTGAGCGCCTGGTACACCTTATACCCTTGATAAGGTCTTCGACGGGGGCGTCGCAACGCAGCCCGACGGGAATTAGCAAACACGTAGCAGCGCTACACCTCCGTACTGCCCGATGGCAAGGTACCGACACCGGAACGGTCCCAACCGGTATCCGATGGAACCAACACTGTCCTGTATACACAACAGGACCTTCGAGGGAGACGTCGCCGCAACAGCCTCCGTCGGGGGACGTAAACAAGTAGCAGCGCTACACCCACGTGTCGCCCGATGGCCAAGACACCTACACCGGTCCGGTCGCAACCAAAGCCGATGGCACCAACAACAAACAAAAGAACCAACACAAGAGCCCGAGGACTCCAGTCGTCACAATGCGGATTGCAATCAGGCACCGTGGAACCAACACAAGGTAAGGGAATAGAAATAGAGATAGAAATAGAAATGGATAGGTGAAATAAAGGAAAAGGAAAGGGAACCTCCGAGCGCAAAGGATAACGTAATCTGTGGTAAAAGGGAGCTTCTTGGGAAAGACGGACTTCGACCAAGGCGAAATTCAACTCTGGCAACTCGGGTTACCTTTACTCACTTGGGTTGGTAACTGGACTATGCTATATAGCCCTGCCGGGGCGAGTACAGTAGCTCCCGGCTCTAGATTCTAGATCTAGTTTGTAAATAGAATTAAATAATTAAAATAATCGTGCGCATCGTTGCACACGTGTGTCCTCCAGCCCGGACCACAGTATCCAAATTTTTTCCTTTTCTCACTTCCTTTCACCCCCCTACCCGAGACGGGTATTGCACTACGCTGTGGTTTCGAGGCATCAATACACTCGTGGGTGCGAGCCTCCTACACCCACATGCTCTACCACACCGCTACCGGGGCCGTGCCCGGTTCCGTGGCTGGTGAAGGTACTCGTCTTCCCGCCGTTCGGGGGTCTCTACAGGGACTGTGCATACACCCCCTCGCCAATGGGGTGTTTGTGCTACTTATCAGAGGCAAATGAAAATGCTGTGAGCCTAATGTCCATTCCATAAGTATAGCGGTTTTGAGCAAAATGTTGTACCAGAGACTGACGAGCGTTCTACAGTACACGACTAGTGCGTGTGTCTCCCTGAACATGCTGTAACAGTACCAAGATGTCATAAATGCTTCAGAATGCTCTGCTTTGAGCCACCACGTACCACTCTTCTGAGAGGGTCAATTTTAGACAAATCTGCGGTTAGTAGAATAGCAAGTGCATGCCACACGTTGGGCACGGACAATGGGGCCCCAATCAAGCTTGATGGTGCCCTAGTTTTATTTTGATGTCCCTTACTACTGTACGCAAGTGGTGAATGACATATTTTGTGTATGAAACTATCAGATTCCAAAGAGTGAAATCATACAAAATGAATTTATACTACACAGATCTTTTTGCGCGATTTGTGACATTGTTGATAACTTCTGCGATTATGTCTCCGGCTGCAGTCGCATATTGCAACAATTTTTTGTTATCTCTTGTGCTTCCTATTTCCCAGCGCAAGAAGTACAGAAGTGATACCTCTCTCTGCTCACTTTTGCGTTCTCCTGCGGAGCCTCTCGTCAACCGCGAGTTTCCATTTTCTTCCTACAAAGCTACAGCACGGGCACGTTAGTATATCTTCTCACATTTTGTTAGCTTTCTCTTCTGTTCCTTGGCCCTTTCTTTGTCTTTTCGAGATGTCATAAGCTCTTCAACCGTCAAATAGACCCCAGGAGCACCCCAATCCGGCGCAGTTCTGTTTGATACACAACCAGCAGTATTCATCTCGTTTGGTTTCCCTACGTCGAGCAGAATACTGCTTGCAGCCCTCGCGGACTGCAATACAAACTGTATTCTCTGTGTCGCTCGTGTTTTCCGCTCCTTGTGGATAATTTCGACCAACTCCTCGTAAGTCTCACCGTCTGCCTTTCGGCTTTTCACACCGCGCAAACTGCACGCAGGGCCACATTCTCTTAGCTTACGTTTTATCTTGAGCGCTTTGTTTTGGTTTTCTCCGTCCTCGTTTCGAAAGCGTTTCGAGAAACCAAGATTGAAAGGATACAATCCGGTGTCTTGAAAGGAACGACATATGTAATATGTTGATATCATACTATGGCCAACGATATCACACATTAGTTTGAACTACACGGCTTTCGGTTTTGGAATCTTCTAGGACTACCTGCACAGATAATCCCTCCCTTTCCGTATTGTCTGCCTAAAACGCTTGTTGATTGTCTGTTCATAAGTCTGAGGAAATGAGACGTATTTTCCGGCTCCTGAAACACTTCAATACTGACTATTTGCACAGACCCCGCCACCAATGTCCACCTCGCGAGCTATCTTATGTAATGTTAAGAGGATGATTCTTTCCTGGGCGGGCGGGAAATAAGGGTTTACAGGTCGTGAAACACGTATATACTACTGTGCGCAATGACGTAGACAAAGATTTATTGATGCTTTACCGGCTACTCCATAGCCTCGAACGCATCATTGTCATCCGTAACAGCATATTGTTCCACTGTAGCCTTCAAGTCCACGTAAAGCAGCCTTGTGGGACGTCTCTTAATCTTAATCCTACTATGACTCGCTTCCTCAGTGTGAAGAGTGAACGCCAGGGGAATGTGAGCCCTAGACTTCGCAGATCTGCTGCATGTAGGGTGGAGCGACTTCAACGCACTTTCAAATCCGAGTATTTTCGGGTGGTAGGACTCTAATCTATCTGCACTGTTTCTATTCCACCACTTTTGGTGATGGAGGTAAACATCCGAAAACTCTATAGGCCAGTGCACTTGCACCTCATAAAAATCGCTGCCATTGGAAACGTGGACTGTTCAATCTCCCGGTCCCACACCCCAATGTAAGCTAATAGCCACAGTAAGTTGGCGTGTAGTCGTACTAAGCTCCACCACGAGGACAGTAAGTAAAGGGCTTTAAAAACGTGATCTTCCATAACCAGTTCCGACCCGCTATCACCGCTCCCCCGCTCTTCGTCAATTTCGCTTTCATCGTCCAAAGTGTCATCAAAACGCGATTTCTTTGCCACGTTGTCATCATCCTCACCTGTCAGACGTCGTTGAGTAGGACGAGTTTCGAGAACTCGTCCTATTCAACGACATCCCATCTTCCGCTACCACTGCTTCACGCCATGCACGATATTAGTTCTACAGAAAACACATATGTTCGAAACATATCTGGAAGGAACATAAAACATGAACACAAAACAAACCGTCATCGTCGCAGTGCTCCTTCCGCATAACATTATAGCGGGTGCAAAAGATGGCTTAAGAATAGGCTTGAAATTTCGGCTCGGATGCCAAAAGCGTTTTCAGGTACTCCCTCTCAGTGAATTCCTTCATCTCAGGCTTTGCACGCAGGAGCCTGACGGCGCTGTAGTTATTCTTCAGGCGTGGTGCTGGAGGCATGATGCTTGAGAAGGAAAGGGAAATTGTTGTGTTTGTTTGGTGCCTTGCAGCTCATTTCATAGGAGACTACTCACATGTTACAAGCTTTATAAGGCGAGAAGAACAGTGGTGCATTTGACCTCCCTGCAGTTTTCTCGCACAAGGTGGTGTCACAATGGCACACCTGGCCGGGAAACTGTCTGCATAATTTCACTTCTGTGTCCAATACCAGTGTATACGTGTCGGGGCATTTGCGAATTTACACCTCGAAATATGTCTGCGCTTCCTCTTGGCTAATTATTTTAATGGATTCAAAAAACTCGAATGATTCGCAAGGAGATTCTCTTTTTGTGTGAATCATATATTTTTATAACTTAGGAAGGCTAATATTCTCTTCATGCATACGAAATTTCAGTACGTGCTGCATCTCTCGACAGCCTTTTGAAAGATGCATAAAATGACATAAAAGTTTTGAAACCGTTTTACTAAATGGTGGTGAGATCTCCACTTGAAAGGGGCGAATATTCGCGATTTTGCGAATATTCGCCTAAATGTTAGGGCGAATACTTAAGGATAGGCCATAATTTACTTAATGTTGCCCTCCAACTATACAATGCGGTGTTGCGAACAAAGGGTCGCCACCTTCAACGATGAAAACGGAATTCTTTTATAACTATGGCTGTCAAACTATACAAGTCTTTTGCAGTACCAGAAAAACACGGGTTAATAATTTAACGTTGGCGCTAAAAGACTCGAACAAAATATTAAGGAACTATATTTTGTTCAGTGTGCCTTCTTCCATACACGTTGGCTTTGGCGGGAAAATTGCAGGGCAAAGAGTGGTATCGAAGACCATTCTCGACGGTGGTGCACCTACAGCTGTTCGTTTTGTACGGCTTAAAGAAGACCTCCAGAGTGCTACTGACCATATATGAGAGAGCAACGCTCACGTGCTAACCCATTCCGCCTGTTTTATCATAGTAACTAACCTCCGGTACAGCTTTAACGCTACGACTCATGCCCTAGTTCCTGAAGTTTTCAAGGAGTAGGGCATGAGACTTCTCAAACGGGCAGCCGGCTTCAACGTTTCGTCTTTCAATCGAAGGTACAGGTCACTTTTTGGCACCTCACCAGAAGTCTGCGCGAAGCTCTGGCCACACATCCGGGAGAGTAAACCCTACAAATCTCTCTCAGTCCACCTGCTTCGCGAACTAGTTCTTTCGAAGTGAAATGCTAGTGAGCAAATTAACTGTGGCACTGCATTGGCTGATGAGAAGACATTCTGAAAATGCTCCTGGATCTTCATTAAACTCCTTGTGGACATACACGTGGTAAGGCAACATTCTCTTTACTTCATTGAAACTTGTAAACATTCTCTAACATTCTGCAATCTAGATTACCTCCCATAATCGCTTGTTCCCAGCACGGGAAAGCGACACGTTTTATGTTTCAATAGATGGTACCGATTGCCGAATTGAGGAGCCTTCTCCTTTTAGTCCCAAGTGGTACTGACTCAAGTTTCCCGGACCAGGTGTTCGTTATTAAATAGGTATTTGTATAACTACTGGACGAATAATTTCTTGGTTTGGGCCCTTCCCATGTGGAATCTATTCTGATGTCAAGATTTTTAGGCTTGTCCTGAAGAAGCTTTTGCGAATTAAGGAGCATGTCTTGACAGACGGAGGCTACGAAGACGAGCGCTTTTTATCTTCGGCGGTTTTTGAGAATAGTGGTCGAAGCAAATTTTATGGTGTAATTAGAGCAAAGCACGAAATTGTCAATCGGAGGATTAAGAAGTTTTATGCTGTTTCGCATCCCTTCAGACTTCGATCACATCTTAATTCGTTCTGTCTTCATGAAACCTGTAGTATAACAGAGCTCGTGCTGGAGAGTGGTGAACCTTTGTTCGGCTTGGCCCCTATAGTCGGAGAGTAAAACGAATTGACTTGCCTTTTTGGAGGTATGCTTCGTTGATAAATATACGTTTTGTCGAGTGAATTAAAGGTATATTTTTTATTAGTTATATATTTGAAATACGTATTTACCGCAATCCCCTATGTCACAAACTGTCTCAGGAAATTATGAAAGTGTTCGATGAGAAATGGATGTTTTGCTTCTCTGTTGACGATTTCACACTACATTGAATAACTCCGTTCGTCCGAACCAGTCCTGAATTCTCAACTGCGTCAAGTTAACGTCTTTCAGATTTCTACAATTAGATACCACGGTGGCTTTTATTAGTGCTGCAAAATCAATGTACCCTGAACGAAGGAAAACCAAGGAGTCTTGCGCCGGGATAAAGATGCAGCGATAAGAGCGGTCACATGCTTTCTTATTCCTGATGATAACCCAGCCGAAAAGGACCCCCTTGGTGGGATCGGGCTTCCGCGTACGACGTGATATTTTTCCCAACTCCGTCTCCACCGCTGACTCATCCATGCTCCATACTATTTGTTCGTCTTCTATATTAGCAGGGTATCATTTGTTAATTTTGATGAGTTCTTTAAGAAAGGTTTGGGAAAGACTGTGGTTTTCCACTTACGCTTCGCTAACCGTACCCTTCCTCCTTTCCGTAGTCCGAATAAATATACCGCGATTGTGCACCTGGAAAAACCGCACGGCGCCATCGCTTGGCGCGTTAACGTTCCAACCAGGACGCCTATCCATCGCAATTGGAGGCATCTAGTGCTTGAACCACGCATTTTCCATAACAAATCGGCGATGTGCTGCAAATATTACGCGTTTGGCAATCATTTTGTTTCTGTTCTGGTTAACACAGTATAGCAACTGGGTTTTAGATTCCGGTCTTGAAGGCAGGAACCAAACCTTTTACCTTTGCTCGCAATTTCTTGTTTGATGCGGCCAATGCAATATTTTCGGAGATCAATCATTTTGGCTACTTTTCGAAATGACCACTGCTTTTCAAGCAGGTCCACTGCGTCAAGCCGCGCTTCGACAATTTCAAGGGGTCTCTTCGCTCGAGTGGCAAGATCTAGAGTTTTGTTCGCATAGATTGAAGCATGCTGGGGAGAACCACAAGAATAACACTCTTAAGATTGGGACAAAAAGAGGTGGCGAACGGGGCACATTTAAGAATTTCAAGGCAGGATTTGGCGGGACGAAGTGGGATGGAACATTTCCAAGTCATGTAGACACGATTATAGAGGCTGACGGAAAGTCTTTTACCAAGAGAGGGGTGCCAAGTTGACGAATATGAATCACTAATTCTCGACAGGCGTATTGTTTATAATTAAACTACGTTCAAAACTGTCCTTCCGGGAAGGGTAGTTCCTATTTGTTGGTCTCATAAATATAGCCTTCATAATTTCAATGCTTACCGAAATGGCTAGACGTCTGAATCGCTGGGGTAAGGTTATCGCCAAAAGTTTAAGAACCCTTGTATCTTATGACACTTAAACGAGTCCTGATAGGCCAACAAAGTTATCTCCGTGTAGTACACTGTACACTATGACAGGACAGATGTCCTTACCCCGCTAAATTGCGCTCCCTCTCCCAACGTGTAACACAGGTACACGTGGCACTCCCTCTATCCGACGGACACGGCGGCCACGTGTCAACCCATCCTCCCAGATTGGGGCCACTAGGGCCCTACCTGGTCTCATCGGGACTGCCCCAGTTACATTCGAATTATTACTATATTTAGATTCGCCATTCCGCGACGGAGACTACATAGTCAACTCGGTACTCAAAGTAAAGAGGCACGAAGTGTCTGGTCTTTTACCTTCGTTCCTGGATTCCAGGGAGTAGACTCGACTCGGTACTGGTACGTCCACACCGACCGAGCTATCTACCCCCTAGAATCCCAATTACCCTCCCCGCGCGCTGCAGTCCCCTCTGTGCGAGATCTACTGTGCCGCTCCACGTCCCTACAGCGCCTACGTTAGCTACTGCACTGTATTTCCTCTTTGCCCCTTTCTTACCCTTTTATTTTTCTCTTGCATCGCGGACTCCGTCCCTACCTTTTTACCGCGCACGCTGCGCCCGAACCCCGGTGTCGGTCACCACCGGGTGGACTCTCGAATCCCTTATGCGTTCGAACTCGCATCGCATCGCTCTGCGTACGGTCGTGGCACACGTGGCTGTACTGCACGACACGACGAGGTACGAAAGGGGACAGAACTGCAAATGCCTAAAGAACTCCAGAGTAGCGCTTCCGTTAAGCGAAACCTCGACTTACAGGTTTCGAGTCAAACTGTATGACGCCAGGTGAACAAAAAAGGGACTCACAAGGATCAGAACCGCTCTCCCGCTCCCGTACTGACTGATCGACACAAAGTTTCTCGTGTCAATTGGGCGGCCAGTCATGCCCTTGGGACAGTACAATTAGACGACTTGATATTCTTGGACGAAAAGTTCAATGAAAATGGATGTGATGGATTCCGGTTTATTGGAGGGATTTAAGGAAGTAAAAGCTACAGTTGTTCTCCAGACGGCCTTGTGGCGGATCACATATGCTTTGGGGTTCCTTTTATAGAAACGAAAGTTCTCATTGGCTTTCGCAGAAGGCATACAAAACTCTGTTGAATAATGTTCTACTCTTTGAAACTACCTGCCTCCAGATGAATACTGTTATAACAGGAAGTTTTCATTTAGTTGCCAAAAGAATCATAGTAGGACAGCCGTATTTCGAGACAGTCCACAGTGCTCTGGCAAATGCAAAACTATTCAAACTTAGGCATTTGTATTGCAAAAACGTTGACAGGCGAGCAGGTACATTGCAACACTGTTCACAGGTGGGCATTCGCATTGCAAAACTGTTTACATTTAGGGATTGCTACTTTGAAGCAGTTCACGACAGGCCATTCATACTGCCAAACCGCTTTCCAGAGGGCAGTCGTATTACGAAACAGTCTACCATGCTCTGAAAAGTCACGAAAGTTGCTGGTCTAGTTTCGCAATGAGGTTTCTCGACAACATCCCGACCCGTGCAACAGTTCTTGCAAAGTCCAGCATGGCGCAGCGCCACGTCAAGATGCGGTACCCTTCCCCCATCTAGCGCTTAGTATCTGCGCTGCAGTGTTCTGCGCAGTCCGTTGCAGTTCCGCATCGGCCCGGTGGCGAGCTGCCCTTCCCTTCATTTCGCCAAGCTGTTAATTCCTGCGTCGCGCTGCGCTGTGTTGTGTCAATATGTGGTGTGCTGTGTCCCGGCATTCCAAAATCATTCATTGCCCTTACGGCCGAAGGTCGGTTGTGGTACCGTGAATGCCTCGGCTTCGGAGTCCGAATCGGAGTCGGTCTCTGAAGCTGAGGGCAGGGATCCGCCCTGAGTAACCGGAGAACTCCTCCGAGTCACGTCGGCTTCCGTAGCTGGACTTGTGACGGCGGCCTTCGGTCTTGACCTTCTTGTCGCGGGACAGTCTTGGCGACGGACGTCGGGCGGCCACTACGTCCGGGATAGGATCCCGTTGTCCCTCCATCGTCAGGGGATCGGGGAGCGACATCCCGGCGGCCGTGAGAGCCGATTTGGTGACGTCGGCGAACAGTAGATTTTCGTCCAACGGTTGTAGCGCATGTAACTGCGGGTTAGATCTTGGCTTCGACGCGGTCGACTCGTCTTGTCTATTAGTGACGGGTCGTGTTTGGGCCGATTCCAAGGCGAGGTTACGCCGACGGAGGTCGGTGACTTCCTGCGTCAGGCGATTTACTTCCTCCCGTAGAGGAAGGAACGTCTCGTCGACGATGGAACCGATGTCCTTCTGCCACGCTAGATTGAGCACGCCTTCTCGCGCAGCGAGGCGATCAGGTCCTTGTTGGGACTGTACCTCTGCCTGAGCGGCGATCTTACTAGCAACAAGGCTGTCCATCATCTCGCGTATCTTGGCGGTTTGCGAGTTGAGTTTCTCCTCGATTAAGTTGAGGGAGAACCTCTCGGCTTAATGGAGGCCTTCGCGACGGTTCCGCGTGATCCACGCCGCGACGGGCGCTGGGACGTCTCTCGGACGAGTGTCATGGGACGACTCGGAGCTGGTCACCATGGCGAATACACGTAACGGTCAGTGCGTGAGGGAAAGTTGCAGGGAGGAGAGATATAGAAAGGGAAAGTAGTTCAGGGAGGAGGACACTCGGAGACACGAGAGTATCGACTGTTTCTAGGCCGGGAGACCAAAATGACGTGCACTACAGCCACGGGTGGCGGGCTGTAGGCAGAGCGACGCGCGTTCGGACGCGTAAGGGAATAACGGGAGACCATCCTGTGGATGACCGGAACCACGGTCCGGGCGCGGCTTGCGCGGTAGAAAAGTAGCACGATAGTCAGCAATAAAAGAGGTAGAATTAAGGGAAAAACAGCGCTAAGGGAGCGGGTCGTACAGTAGTTAACGTAAGTCTCGCCCGGGGAGGATCAACGCGGGCGGGGAAGGCAGGTGGGATTGTAGGGAGGTAGATAGCTCAGTCGGTATGGGCGAGCCAGTACCGAGTCGAGGCTACAACCTAGAATCCAGAAACCGAGGTAAAAGGCCCGAGGCTTCGTGCCGCTTTGCTTTGATGATCGGGTTGACCATATAGTCCCCGTCGCCGTAATGGTGAAGCTATATTATACTGTAAATGAGAATATCTAGAATATAACGGGTGTAGCCCCGAGGGGACCAAGTAGAGCCCATATAGGGGAGGAAGGGACGACCCGTGTTCACTGGCGCGGTCTGGCAGCTAGATAGGGGAGGCCACTTGTACCTATGCTACACGTGGTGGCGGTGCGCGCGAATATAGCGGGTTAGAGACAGATGTCCCGCCATAGTGTACAGTGCACTACATAACGCACAGTCGAGGGCCATCGAGGAGGACGCGTTTACATAGCGGTATCGGGTTGGCCTCGTCGTCAGACTTTGTCGTGTCGTCCATCAGGCCTGGCATGTCGGCGGCCCGCCACAGCAAGCTTCTGTCTTTAATATTAGAGACGTTTGCGCCCACGTTCCGGCGGTCAGCGGATCTCCTGAGGACGGTGTCAGGGCGACGATGGTTGTTGAGCTCCATCGGTGAAGCTCCTAGAGTTGACGCGATTGGCAGAGTACATAGACAGCGTAGTAACTGTGTTTGTGCAAGTAGATCTGTGATGTGGACAGAGGGAAATCCGGGTCCAAAACGTTTCACACATTTCGGAGCATGCTCATCTCTTTCGCATTACATGTCGACTGATTGGAATTACGAATCGCCAAATGTGAGCTTTTTACAATTCGACTCTCTATATGGAGACTCAATGGAACATGTGCGAGCGTAAGTCATTTTGCATTCCTAGGGTCCCATCGAACTGTTTGGCAATCAGGATGCCCAAATATGATCCAACTCTCATTGCATTCATTATTACAGTTAACGTTCTGGCAGCCGCTCTGGCCAATAGGGCAAAATTTCAATAGTTGGAATAAAGGCATTTAAAACGATAAAGTACCATATAGGTATATTCCTATCGCTCCGAAGCAAGAAATTCGTAACAGCTAATAATGCTTCCAGGCGGTTGTCATATGAACATCATAAACCAGTGTAAAGGTAAGACGTGAGAATAACCTCAATACAGGTGTAATCACAGCACAGAATCCGCCATGGTGGAAATCTGGGACAACATTCCTAGACTGATGTAATAGCCATGTGTAAATTAGTATTGTTGTAATGGGAACGCGTATGTCAAGCTCGTTGTAAAATCTATACAGCACTCAATTCGGTTGTAACTCTTTTCACAAAAGTCAGCGTAGTTTTAAACGTCCTTGAGTTTAGTCCGAAGGCAAAATCCAGTACGGTGGTAATGTTTGCGCCAATTAGGGTAATTACAGCAACTTGTTCAGCAGTTAGATTTTGACTCGCGATCGCACCGTCAGTGCCCCATTTTGGCCGGCAATCACGCCGTCTCTGCTCCACGCACGTCAGCCGTCTTTCGTAGCGCGCTTCTTCACTCTACGTCTCAGCATCGAGTCTTGACAATGCCAGGTAGCATCGTAGTGAGTGCATCCGAGCGGAGACGTCAGACTCGTCATGCACTGCAAGGGCTTGAGCGTGGTGATATTGCAGGTTTCTAGCGTAGCCTCAACGAGCGAGCCGCGGAGGAGCTCGTTTTGTCGGACGAGGATGATGGCAGCGAGCGCATCGGCGACCTCGATACTCACGAGGATGGCGACGTTGATGTTCCTGCCGCCCGTGGTTCTGGACGTAGCAGTCATGGTGATCAGCGTGGTCAAGAAGCGCTGCAACATGCGATCCCGAAGCCGGATCTGCAGTACCGACTACGATCATCTTGCAATTTGTTTGCGGTTACGATTACTCTCACTTTGGAATGCCGAGGCATGGTTACAACGAAATCGGCATTCAGACATCAATTAAAAGTATCTCGGATTGATTCAGGATCAGAATACACCCGTACTGGTTTTCACTGCGGAATTTCAACCAAACTACAATGCCCCATATTATTATCACAAACAGGGAATAAGTTTCTCCGTATTTCAACCATATTGATAATTAAGTATAACACAATAACCAGACTGCAATAAAAAACCATTACACCTACCTCGGAATGCGTGGATAATACTACATCCATTCTGCTTTCGGTACACAGGATTACAACCATCTGGGACTTTGCCCATTTGAAAACTGCGTCAATCACAAATTGTACGTAAAAATTCACATATTTCTCTTATCGTGTAACTGTGCACGCATGAGATTTACACGCCCATAGATACTACTGGTGATTTGATATGGCTTGCAGTCCTATTTTTCGTAGTGTTGTGTAAACAACTGTACAGCGGCAATAATATGGGAGGGCATCCATTTCAAAATACGGTATTATCCGACTTTATGGAAACGAGGAAGACACAAAAGCATTATTTCCAGCGGTTTTGGCCTCAGGAGGGTGTGGGAAATGCAGTTTCTCCGAGAGAGGTAGCAGAAGCAACCTCAGTAAGGTAAAGTACGTGTAATCTTGGAGAGTGCGAATTATTTCAGCACAAAACAGATGCCTGACTAAAAATTAGATTAGTGCTAGTAAGCTTGAACTTATCTTAAACTAAAGCCAGAATTTGACCTGCAGAGAGGAACTGCACATAAAAATAAAATTGTGACTGTCTGAAAAGGCGATGCCATGTTAACTGCGATTTTGACAATTTCGAACTCTGAAGAGTTATTCTGCAGAGCGTAGTCCTCAGTAAGAGCCTTCCAACGAGTATGGACTGCACGCATGGCGTTGTCACGCCATCACAGTACGCTTTGGCTGACTATGTGAGTTTCCACAGCGAATGCAAGGGAGAGTTTTGTAACCGACTGAACCGTATCAAGGCTATGTCCCTTCACCCTTTTAAAGCCTGCTCAAACTCCAACATTTCGGGGTGGTAATCAGACATAAAATCTTCACGATCTTTTGGAGAGGCGGTCTGTTTTCTGTGTAAAACATTCGCAGAAGTCAGGGGAACAGGCCAAGAAACGGTGAGCTCCGGAATTAAACCACCATCTAGCACCTGCAGTGCTATTCCTGTGTTGCTGACACCTGGTGGCAGATTGGTAGTCACAGTAAACTCCTTTGCCATAGTTTTGGGCTCGGACCACTCGGCAAGGAGTGTAAGAGGAATGAAACATTCTGAACTACCTGAATTGATTTCATCCCTCTCCTCTGACAAATCGTCACCATTGGCTGTTTCGACGTCGTCCTCTACAGTTCGACGCCTCTTACTGGCTGGGCCAGCATCAAACGCCGACATTTTTGCGCTGCATTTGCGGTTCAAATCCGCATCTCCGGTGATTGGCGCTATGATCCAAAATTTGAACCAGTTCAGAGTGGAAAGGGATGGAACGGAAGCAATGCAAAAACGTATATAAAAAGGTCTCAATGTACCTGTAGTAGAAATCTCCTTTTTCATGCAAGTATAAAATGTACGGAAACTTGCCAGGGAACATTTTTGAAACACCGTGTCAGACGAGTGCACTGCCTTTGGCTTTTCTGTGCCATTAATATCCGCACTGCGAAATTTAGCGAGAAGCAGCATGCCAGCCTTTGAGCTGCGATTCAGCCGCATTTTCCGTCTTTCTCCGTAATAGGACAAGAGTATGGAAACGAATGTGTGTTCCATCGAAGCGTTATGCGCGACGGATTACAAATTGCGAGCAACGGCCCCATTTTCAAGGCAAATATCCAAACAGGCTGTCCCGACGGAACCCCGGACCCCGTAAATTACAATAAAATTCTACTTTTTGTGCATCAGATCTAGTGTGAAAAATGTATCGGCTCGTCGGCGAGTGTCCGCATAGTAATAGAGCGACAGGAATCTACGCGGATGTGTTTACTGTTACGTCATAACAGCAATGCCATCTCTGACAATATCTGTGAGGTGCTCCAAAATCCCCAAGCTGCGTATTTAGAATTTGGTAACAACAATTGCGAAAGAAAGTGACTGTAAAGTACAGCAGAAAGTGCGCCTGCTAAATTTTTAAATATATTTAATCTTTTCCTGAATGTTAACTAACTAATCCATCTGAACTTGTGGTATGGTAACAAACTCTATCGATTTCCAAAGGCCGGTCCTTAACATATTGGGAGCTTTGAGTGGCGGTTGCGTCCTGGTGCAAAGAAATTCAGCTGCGCTTGAAGCGAACCAGATTTGTAAAAGCAGAAAGTAATGACATTATAAAAAAGGATATATCCGAACGCTGCAAACTGGGCCTCAGGGAGTGTCTTAGCTTGCCCGAGCTAGCCCGGGTTTGCTTGCCCCGAGCCATGATTTGCACTACTATTGGCTACTGGTCGTTAATATATGATTTGAAGCTAAGTACGACCCTACACTGCAAGCTCAAGTTATGTCAGTGTGTAATGACAAATGTCAATCATATATTGGCTACTTTTGTAAGTTTGTAACTTTCGAATTTGGACGCTGTGTTCCGGTGGACGCAGTGCTTGCCCCTTGCCGAAAACATCCTCAACTCCCCCTTTGCAAAAATCTATGCACCTGCCATCTCGCAAAGGCAACTCAACTCTACGAAGCACCTCTCTGCCTACTACTTTCCTGAAAATGGCTTCCACACCTCAATGCCACGTGCGCCGTTCTCCGCCAGATCCGTTTTTGACCAAACAGCGCCGGCGATAGATACGCTATTCCGCCGAGTAGTAAGGAGAGAAGTAGGGGTGAGATCAATTATTTATCCCGGTGATCCGGGATCACCCGCAACGGCCACGTTCTGGGTCGGAAGCGAGCAACGCTGCAGCGTCTCGTGTCCATGTCGACGCGTCCCTGGGGCAAAGTTCTTTGACGCTGCAGCATGTCACGCCCCTGTCGATGCGTCCTCGGAGCGAATTTGTAGAACCCACAGTGTCCTCCCCGTTGTGTTCTGGCAATTTATGGCGCTGTATGCCTCTGTAAGTCAGCACCGTCGCTCTGGGACACCTGTCCACTACTAACGTAAGGGAAAGGACACCAGTCCACTACTAACGTAAGGGGAAGGCGTGTACTTACATTAAAAAATTAATAAATGACCGGCAAACTCGGGCAAGCAAAGCAAACCAGGGCAAGTTAAGACACACCCTCACTTCGGGTTTTAATTACTGCACTTTGCAGGAAACCCCAATTTTCGGTACTTTCAAAGATGTCTTGATTTTCCATTTTTAAGAAAATCTTTTATACATAGCGAACCAGAACGCACGATAGAAGGCAGACCACAGCGATGTTTTCTTTTCAACATGAAAATAAAAATTGAGGTTGTGACAGGCATATCGATTTGTTGCAAAAACGAAGTGTTTAGTTCAGTTTGTTTTGGATTCGATTCATTGCTAAAGGCGTTCGCTTTTTTGTGTCCGATTTCGAAAACTTTCACGAGATGATCTCGTCTCCACAGCAAAATGGAAAAGATTAGAAGAATTTTTACTCGTTCTGCCAATGTGTATACTCGTTTTCTATGTATGCATTTACAGTTGGCGCTCACGTGACAAGTGCTGTCTGCAGCAGTACAAATCTCGGTATACTAAATTACGTGTACTGACTGAAGGCCACAAACGCGATGTACAGGACGTTTTGATTTGTATTCCATTCAGGTTGAGGGCACGACTAGACACTCGGTCGGGACGATTACAGTGTGATTACAGATTATCTGAAAACAGCTTGATTACTTCGTAAACTATTACTGAGTCTTCATGTTAACTCTCGAGGGTTTGCTCTCTCCAAGCACTATATTGGTGACCGAAGTTTATAAAATTGTCAATTAACAAACGGGGAGTTCTATCCCTATCAAACTGCTTCCTGTGGCGATTACATCCTCAATCAATGTTTCGGCTACACTTTTTTCGGCTGTGGGGAGAAGCTTATAGGGAAGTCGTTCTCTCTCTCCGCGCAGCCGCGTCGCTTTTGAGCATTTTCGGTGTATCTCCCCGTGTTCGCGCAATAATTTGGAATATTCTTGGCAGTTTACTCCCTCAGGATGCTATGCCAGAGCACCCCCCGTAGGCATTTCTATTTTTGAAAGTTTACTCTACTGAACATGTCAATGGTTCAATCACTAGTTGTGATGAGAAAGCATTTCGGACATAGTGCTGGAAATTCGTTATTTTACTTTCTTATATCAAATTTGTGAGCAAAAATCAGCATGTTTTGGCTCAGGTGTGTTTGTGGTCAGAACTAACTTTTGGCGTTTTGTATTTGGCAGATTCATAGGGATCGGCGTGTGGGCAGTAACATAGGTAGATGCTTGAACGTGGCAGTAGACGGGACGGTCTGTCCAATGATGGAACCAAGGCTTTTTTCTTCTGAGTGGTTCTCATACAACTTTAAAGGACTCGGCTCAGGTATGAGATAAGAATCTCAATTTTTACTGAACACACAGTGTGGGTTAATGGCTCGTTTCCATGTAGTTCCTATCCAGATCTACAAACTTTTCGTGACGGAATGAGAGCTGCTTTGGCGCCCAATGAGAAGTTCGTAGCTGACGGTGCGTATCCAGACGAGAAAATTTTAATTGGGACATTGGCACAGGACACAGATTGGGAGATGTTCGGCCGTATTCGCACTCGTCATGAATTCGTGACTGGGCGATTGAAACGATTTGCAGTGATCTGCCACCGCTTTCGCCATCACATTTAACTTCGTTCTTATTTTTTCATGCTGTAGCAAACGTGATGCAGCTCCTGATGGAGGTTGACGAACCATTATTTGACATTTGAAAGAAATAAAGTAGAATAAACTACATTTTGTAAAACAACTGGGCTGCTTTCACTCGACAGTAATTCAAAAGTCTTTTCGTAAGAAACAAGATTCAGAAAGAATATTATCAAGAATCGCTTCACTTCAGCGGCAGAACTATATTCATCTGATAGGGTTTAGTCCAAAATAATTTCTGGTTTACTTTTGTGATACTACGATGTCAAATAGCGTAAGGATAAATTCGCACTCTCCCGTACCTGCCAGCCTTCCTGTAGAGCAAACAAACAGGTTTTTCATACAAGATGTGATGAGTTGAGCGATATTGGCTGTTGATGAAGTTTAAGTTTTCACTTGGTTACCTTTTCCTTCACTGTTCCGCTAGGCCCCTCAGCCTTAGTTACGCGCGCTTGTCTTCTGCGCACTCTACTCTATGAATTTCTGGGCTTCAAGAAATTTATTTGCTCTCTACAACAAACTTACTATATTCTTTTCCAACCAAGCACACAATTAAAGAAAATGCATTCCTGGCAATAATATGATATTGTGCCCTGGTGTGCGCTAGCACTTTTCTACTGCGACGTAGAAATGATGCGCATTGAGAAGAATAGTTACGACAGCCAGATAAATGCGAGTATTCTTGCGGTCACAGATACGACGGATGTCTCACCACATGTCGTAACACTTCCCCCATTCGTATCACAGGAATGTCAAATTTATGATAAATATAATAAAAGCAATGACGTGGCTATTTTTGCGGCCAAAAAATGCTGGATTTTGCCAGCAATGAACGGTGGTCCGTGCTTCATTGGTTCGCGAGCAGAAATTTTTGCCAAATTTTGAACCGTTCTCATTCAACACGGGGATGAGGGGCGTGTCTGGTTCCGGGCAGTGACTGAACCAGAATGTTTTGCTGGAGTGCCAGAGTTGTAACGGAAATGTTTTTTTGATACCTCGATGTAGCAAGGTGATGTGCTATTTCGCTGCTTAAAAACGCAGCCCTTCGCCGTGATATCTTTAACCTTCACGTGATCAAACCAGAATAAGCTCATGCTTACCTGCGCTAGTACCAGACGCGTGCTTGGACCCTTTCACGTTTTCCCAATCCATCGAATCCTCTCTCCCCATCCGTTTCCCTTTCCTTCACGACTTTGCTCATCCTGTGTTCCTACTGAGGCGCCATGACCCCGCGAAGATGGTCCGGGAAGAAACCCGCTGCGTGAGGCAATCAGCGATGCCGCTCATCTGGAAAGTCTAACAGCCGAGCGCCTGGAGCTCAGGTTCCCGCGGAACGCCGGTCATCCCCTCGTGTTGCGGCCAAAGCTACTCTCGCGGCAGCTGGACAGGAAACCAGTCGGGTTTCGAGTAATACGGTCAGGACGCCCCGAGGCAGTCCACCATCTGACACGTGCTCGCTTCCAGTTCGAAGTCAGGGAAGCGGCCCGTCCGATGCAGCACATTCGCGTTCGGGCAGGCGCAAGCGCGGCATCGGCTCGTCTCCGAGTGAAGACTTTTCCCGTTTGTTCTGGGATGGAGATCAAGGCGAGGAAGATGAACACCCAGAACGCAAACGGGCGAAGCGTCGGTTGTTCGAGCTTCATGGACGCGAGCCAGAGGAGGACGTCGACGACATTGTGCAGGCTGGTGCAGCAGAGATGGACGAAGTCGCCCAAAACTCAAGTTGTGGAAGACTTCATCGTTCCCACGCGTCGTGAGTCCGTGGCAGGTTCCTTGCCGAGTCAACCACGGGGCTCCCATTTCTCTCGAGAATTTGAGGAAGACTCAAACCACGGAGTACTTCGAGTCATGCGGGAACTGCATGCTCGTCTGGAGAAGCAGCTTGCCATTGAAAAGAGGGAAATTGTTGGTGCAATCAAGGCTGTATCTTCTCGTGTCTCCACTTTGGAGAGGACGTTATCACGCTGCCAGGACGCCGTCAACATTGTTCTTCTGAATTCCACACTGCCGAAGACGGGAAAAGCAGCGGAGAAGGCCTCTTTGATCGACCTCCTCAGGCCTATGGAGGACATATTTGCAGGGAAATTCATGTGCATTATCTTTACAAGAGCGCTGATAAATTGCACCATGAGAGTTCTTCCTCAGAGAAAGGAAGAGAAGGAATCTTTCGAAGGTGGGAGTCGTGACTTACAATCTGAGAAGCTTCTCTTGGACGTGAATAGTTCCGAAGTGTTGGGGTTCGGACTTTTACTTGTCGAGGTCCTTTTGTGGAAAAAGGACCCAAGCGAGGAGAAAACCGAGGAGCTGCTGGGTACGAAGCAAGCTCGTCAGTATCTGGTCCTGCGAAAGGCTTGGGGAAAGAGCTTGATTGCAAATGCAATGAACAACCCGAGTATTGGGACGAAGTCACTCGAAATGGTACATCCGAACATCCGCGGGAAGCTGAAGACCGCTGAGAAACCTTTTTGGCTGAGGCTGGGCTACATAAGAATGATCACAGTCGAGTCTTTCTTCAACGAAGAATTTGCTTCAACGGCCATCAAGAAGGCCCGGCGTGTGGCTCGGCGTCGAAGCGATAAGATGGGGGAAGATAAGCCAATTGGATTCATCAAGGACGAAGACATTAGGGTTGAGATCGTTCGCCTCGTTTTCAAGATGGGTAATCAGTTTCTGAACAAGTCCAGGGAGCTTGGGCGAAAATCCTTCTTTCAAAACTTCTCATATGTTTTTCAAAGTGAAGTGGGAGTCTCATTCCAGTATGAGAATCCACCCCGCCCGCACATGAACCTCCAAGATATCCCAGACGGAACCTGTCGTACTGCCATGAAGTCGGTCGCTGAGGTGAACCCCATGAATGGGATAGCGTGGAAGAGGCTGCTTTCTGAAAGTGAACCCTTCATATTCATCGCTATGTATGATGTTGAGACAAAAGACAAGGATGGAAGGAAGGAGACTCGAGAAGTTGTTATCCGACTCAATGCCATCCACGTCGCCTTGAAGTTCTTGATTGCTTTTACCAGGTGCGGCAGTGATGAAGACCTGCATTCAATATCCAAGGAATTCTTTCGTGTGATTTACATGACTCCTGTCCTGTTCCGGAAGGTCATGCTGATGAAGGTGATTGAGTCGAGGGGTTCATTTTCTGGAAACGAGCAGATGTTGCATGAAGCGGATAGCCAGGATCAGCATAATGAATCACGGCGGTCGCGACTGAGATCACTCTATTCAGAACTTTTGACGGAAGGACAGGGAGAAAGGCGGGGTGAGCTTCCACAGCAACTCTCCAGTATTTTGAAGGAGAAGCTGGTGATGTCCGTGGATATGTACAACT
Source organism: Chondrus crispus (assembly GCF_000350225.1). Taxonomy (NCBI): domain Eukaryota; phylum Rhodophyta; class Florideophyceae; order Gigartinales; family Gigartinaceae; genus Chondrus; species Chondrus crispus. The sequence goes on along the minus strand of NW_005178719.1, from coordinate 254,728 downwards.
CCGTGCACGATCCCCCTGTCCGATCAGGTTCACATCACGAGGATAATGATGATCTGAGCGTGGTGGACGATGACGATGAAATCCAGACGAATCATGTCGAAGACGATGACGATGTATTCATAGTCCAAGAATTCGATTTATAAGCGGTCGTATTTCATGTGATAGTGACACTTCTTAATTCATCGAAGTGATAAATGAGTAAAGCGGGAGACTACTGTAGCATGAATGAATTGAGTTTACTTAAAGAGGTCCAGAATTTGGCAACATTGATGAATTGCTTCACATGCGCAGAGCCTTTGATAGAGAGGAAAGGGATGTGCACTTGAAGTACTCCTAGTACGTCGCTGCGATTTACATCAGCAAATATAGATTGAAAAGGACTGGATTGAAGATTCCATTGCAGGTAGAACGACTGCTTCCGGTCGGATGGTCCGCTGACCACGTTTTCAGCACCATTACCTCGGAAATGCGTTCTTGGAAGTGGAGCTCAGATAGTCTTATGGCTTCCAGTGGATGGGAGTAGGTCTTCTCTATGGAATCCCAAGTGCAATCCCGACGAAATACAATTTGCCGTTGTTCATCCTCGTCATCCCTCATAACAGCAAACGAATCTCCAATTGTCATATAAGACGGGTCAGAAAGATATTCGGTGTTGGTGTAGTGCACTGTTACGCCTCCCTCACTCGCGAAGCATACGCGGGATGCCACCCTCCCGGGTGTGCATCCCACGTGTTACCCACGTATGATCGTGTACATGTACCACGTGTAATCGTGTAACTACCCACCCAGGCATGGCCGGGTGTAAGCCCTGTCGAAGTACGGACAGTCTGTCACTCCACGTCTAGGCGTGTCGATTCCCACGTGTAGGCAGGTATCATAACCCTATACAGAGGGAATTGCGTACTGTATAGCCCTGAGGCTGGTACGCCGGTAATTATTGCCGTGTTCTAATTAATTAATTAATAGTAATTATTATTATAATTATTACGACGGTGACTAATATATAGTCGACGCTCGACCCTAAGTAAAGAAGACACGAAGCTTTGGGTCTACAACTCGGGTTTCTGGAACGGAGTCGTAGCCTCGCGTCGGTCCCCGTCCCACGACGGTACCCTGCGAGCCATCTACGTCCCGATTCCCTCCTGTCTCTACCGCGCGTGTCGTCCCGCCACGCCCGGCTCTCCGCGCGACAGCTGTCCCTACCGCTCCTCCCCTCCTGAGCTCTGTTCCCCACTTTTTCCCTTACTTTCCCTACTGCGCTTCGCGCCCGGCCCCGTACCGGTCCCTTACGGGTGGTCTCCCGATAGCCCCTACACGCGCCCCCGAACGCGCGCGCTCTGCCAGAGGGGGATCCCACCCCTTCCCCCTCAGTGCACGACATTTTGGTCTCCCGACCTAGAAATCTGCGGAGTCTCTAACCCCTTTCTCTTTTCTAATTGTTTCTTTTGAGGGTGCTCACCATCGTTCACAGGTGTTTCAAGACATGGTGTCCGGGTCGGAGAGTTCCCGAGAAACCCGTCCCGGAGACGTTCCTGCGCCCGTAGCGGCGTGGATAACTCGGAGCTGCCGTGAGGCGCTCCGAGAAGCCGAAGGTTTACGCTCACAACGGTGGCGGAGAAACTCACAGCGCACTCGTCGGCGCTACGAGAGAACCTCAACTCCTTCGTGGAGGAAACCATCGCCACGCAGGCGGATGTACAATTCGCGCGCGAGCGCGATCGCCTCTCCGCCCTGGAAGGCGTATTGACCAAGGCCTGGCAAGAAGACATCAAGGCCAGGGTCGAGGAGGCGATCCTCCCTCTGAAAACGGAGATCGCTACTGCAACGGAGGAAGTCAAGTCCCTCCGTCAGGAAATATCCGTCCTCAAGACGTACCGCCCCGACCCGGCGCCCGTTACTCAGGACGGATCGGTGGCGCCCACCCCAGCCATTGCTGCTGTTAAGCCTCCGGCCATTGGCGGAGTTACCACAACTCCGCCCTCGGGCGAAGTGCCAGTCAACTCCCGGAGACGGGAGTTACCTCCGTTGGACGAGAACTTACTCTTGTCCAACGTCACGATCCCGGCGTTACAGGCCGCGGGGATACCCGTCCCCTCCGTGGGGACCGATCCCCAACTATTCGCCGACCCGACGGCGTCAATGGTCCCCGCGAGGGCGTTCCCAGGGGACGCCCCCGCCGGTCAGGACCCCCGTGAGGGTGAATTCGCCTCCCGGAATCCCCCGGGAGGAAACCCCGACTCGGGGAGAAGCTCCGACGGCGATGGCGAGGGACGACGAAAAAAGTCCAATCCAAGCCGGAAGAAACGCGACTCTCGACGTCGGAAGGGGGGCAAGAGTGCCTACCCGCCATCCGTGGGACCCTCCTCGTCGTACTCGAGCTCAGCCTCGTCTTCGCCCTCTGACTCGGAATCGGATTCCGAGTCAGAGTCACTCACGGCCCCGCAGCCGACGTTCGGCCCCAGACAGAAGCACGTCTCCGTCTGGAAGCCGACGAACCACCGCTTCCGGGGCGTATGTAATTACCGAGCGTATCGCCTCGAGGACACGAGGCAGACCGTGGATGACAAGGTCTACGCCTCGACCCGTAAGAGGGTACAGTACCTCCTCGTGATGACGGGAGATTACAAGTTCAGCGAGGTGGACCCAATCAGAGTCATAAGTTTCCTTGCGCGTTGCAAGGATAACTTTGATAACGCCAATATGACTGAGGCGATGGCTCTGATGGCTCTCCCCCACCTGTTATCCCCGCCGGCAAAAGAGGCGTATGAGTCCCAGAGAGGGTTACACCGCAAATCCCAAGGGATCGCGAACTGGGCGGCAGCCGTAAACTGGTTGCTGCGCACTTACGCGACCAACCTCGAAATTGAGCACGCCCTCACTGCGCTGAGAGAATTACGCAAAAAACCGGGCGAACTGGAAACCGAGTACGCCACTCGGATGCTGAACGCCCTCGGGAGATGTGGCGACGTACACTCGCCCTACGAGAGGACTACTGTTCATCGAGGTTCTCACGCCGGCGATCAAGCCGTTAGCTTTGCAAACCCGCGAGGATCGACCGCGATCCTCGTTCGGGGATACGGTGGCTCACGCGCGCTCCCATGGAGAGGCCCTTCGAGCTCGGCAAGCCTCGAGTCGCCAGGTGGAATTTGCTAGGCCCCGCCCTGGTAAGCAGGTCCTTGCCGCTCTTGATAGCGTTCCATCCTCCACGACCGGTCCCACCGCCAGCTACCAAACGGCAGCGGGTGCCGAGAATTACTTCGCCACGGAAGGGGACAACGCTGGCGGGATGCCTTCCCTGCCAACGGAGGACTTCTCCTTCAACGATGGAGATTCGCTCTTCTACGGCGACCGGCGCAAGCCGTACCAACCCGCTGCGAAGCGTACGGGGAGCCCCCACGGGCCGGCCTTCGGGCGGCCCTCCCGGAACATCCAGAAGGACCTACGGGGATCCCCGTCCCCGCAGATCATCTGCTTCGCCTGTTACAAGGTCGGGGACCATATAGCCCCTGACTGTGACTTAAAGGTGAAGGATGTCTCCCTCGTACCCCATCAGTACGAGAAGCTGAGTACGGCACAGAAAGGCCGGGTCTCCTCGGACGCGTACCTCCGCGCCGTTGCTCTCCTCAGTTATGAGGCCAACCGGGTAATTAATCCCGCTACCGCGGCCGACCCGCCGCCGCATTTAGGCACGGGGACGAAGACTGCCCCGCCCCCTGACGGCGTTCGACAACCTCCAAAAAACTAGGAGAACCTCAGCCCGCACCAGCTGAGGTAAACCCGGGCTCCGCCCCAGATCAGTCGCCCAAGCTGGCGGACGAAGACTCACCTCCAAAGGTGGAGAAGCGGCTCCGAATTCTCGGCCGCAACCATACTGGTACTAGCCAGGATAACCCCGATCCCGAAGGACTCGGTACTCTACGCCGACCATGGCGGAGGAACATCCCAGTGCTTGCCCCGGGTGTTCCGACCTCTGAGACAGTAATGACCCTGTCTCGGAGAAATTACAAGGTCTACGCTGACCTTGGACTAACACCAGCTATATTGCTGAGGCAACTCACCATCCTCGACACGGGAGCTGGATCTAATTTTGTCAGGGCTGACACGTTACCCACAGGATGGGAGTCTCTCCTCATCCCGGGCGAAGTCCCGACAATTGCAGACGCAAATGGACGGCCCTTGCGTACCAGCGGTCAAATACCACTGGTGGTGCGGTTAGGTGACCGCACCATGAAGTGCACATTCATCGTCTGTGAGCGATTGGCCGCCCCCGTTATTCTGGGTTGCGAATTTAACGAACGATTTGTCGAAGCCATCTACCCCCGACGCAAGCTCGTGGAGTTGGACGACGGTACGAAGGTACCCATCGTTCGGAAACCGGCTCGTCGTGCCGCGGACCACCCTCCGCTCCCCTCGGAGCAGGAGTATTCCCCCACAGCAGGGCGTATTTACCCCAAGCTTAAGGTCGCCCGTGCAGTGGATATCCCCGCCGGTACCCAAACGTGGGTTTACGTCACCAACGGAAGGAGTGGACTCTCGGTCGTAGAGCCGAACCCGCAATTATATGCGAAGCACAGAGTCTCCATCTCCAACGGAGTGGTTCACCTCTCCCCGTTGCAGGAGTTTCGGGTCTTGGTGGCCAACTTCTCAGCGGCCACCAAGAGATTGTCGAAGAACCAAGTAGTGGTTTCGTATCTCCCCATCCCCGCGCGATGATCCGCACGGCGATGCCGTTAGACACAGTTCTTGCCGCGGAATTTCACGAGGGGGGCCCGCCGGTACAGAACGACGACTCCCCTCGGCCAACCTCCTCAACCCCGGAGTCGGACTCCCATCCCAAGGATGTGGTCCCCCTCGACCACCTGCCGCCGCACCAGCGTAGGCAGGTCAGCACCATGCTCACGCCATACGGGGGCATGTGGAACGGGACTCTGGGCGAGGTTCGCGCGACAAACCACCGCATTGAGCTCACCCCCGGCGCTAGGCCGTTCCGTTGCCAACCGTATCGGGCAGGACCACGCGCCCGAGAGGCGGAACAAGCCTCGGTTGACGAGACGTTGGCTAACGGGGTGATCACCGGGTCGAAATCCGAATGGGCGTCGCCTGTCGTCCTCATCCCCAAGCAGGATGGAAGCCTCCGTTTTTGTGTCGACTACCGTCGACTAAACGTTCTCACCGTGCGAGACACGTACCCCATTCCTCGCATGGACGAGTGTCTAGACTCCCTCGGGGAGGCCAAGGTGTTCACCACCTTGGATTGTAACTCCGGCTACTGGCAAATTTCAGTAGCCAAGGAGGATAGAGCAAAAACCACGTTTACGTGCCATGCTGGGACGTTTCAGTTCAACCGAATGCCCTTCGGCCTGATGAACGCCCCGGCTACATTTCAAAGAATGTTGGATATTCTCCTCTCCGGCTACCGATGGAAGAGTTGCTTGATTTACTTGGACGACATAATTATTTTCTCCAAGGATCACGACTCCCGTCTCAAGGATGTGGAGGTTATACTCCAAGCCCTACAACAGGAGGGTTTATCACTTAAGCTCAAAAAGTGTAAGTTTTTCCAAGACTCGGTAGAGTACTTGGGACATATCATTCGACCGGGGGAACTGCAAGTTCACCCGAAGAATGTCAAATCGCTCTCCGAAGCGACCACCCCACGGACCCAAACGGAGCTCCGCTCCTTTTTGGGAATGTGTAATGTATACCGACGATTTGTCTCCCACTTCGCTAACATAGCGGCGCCTCTGACGGCTATGCTCCGCAAGGGAGAACCAGATCTCCTTCCCACCTTTGCGGAGGTCCAAACCACGGCCTTCAACACGTTGAAGGAGTGTCTAATATCCCCCCCGGTGTTGAAGCTTCCTCGCCTCGGGTTACCCTACTCGCTCGATACCGATGCGTCAGACGCTCAACGGGGTTGTACCTTGCTACAAACCCATGAGGATGGGCACCGATACCCGGTTGGGTATTGGTCCCGCACGCTATCTACAGCGGAACGCAATTACTAGACGACCGAGAAAGAATGCCTCGCCATCGTATGGGCGATTCAAACGCTGCGGCCCTACCTGGAACGCGAGCGGTTTACGGTCAACACCGATCACCATTCTCTCAGGTGGCTCATGAACCTCGTCGATACGAGTGGTTGACTTGCCCGGTGGCGCTTGCGCCTTGCCGAATATGACTTCGACGTTACCTACGTGAAGGGATTCAAGAATTGCCTTGCCGACGCTTTAAGTCGTATACCTTCCACGGGGGGTACTACCGTCCCGGTGGACGAGGAGATACCTTGTTACTCAGCTTTGGACCTTGAGAACGATCCTCTGTTCACAGAGGAAAATGATGACGACCCTGAGGTCAACGTGACATCCGGCTGTTATGCCTTGGAACCCCCGGCATCAAAGGCCGCGCTGACGCACGACGATTTTTCGCGGGAGCAACTCTCCGATCCCCTGTGTAAGGAGGTGGCTTCCCGTCTTGCGAAGGGGGAGGGTTCCGCCCAACTCCGTTTGTCACGGTTCTTCATCAACACAGAAGGTTCAATCTGTCGGAAAGCCCACCTGGATGGTGTCGAACAAATTGTCGTCCCAACAACCCTCCGTGACAGGGTGTTGTATTTATCGCATTATCCCGCCACCTCTGGTCACCCTGGAGGTCGGCGTTTATTCTAAACGCTCCGGCAGGGGTATTACTGGCCAAGCATGTCGGTCGATGCCTATTCCACAGTCTGGATGTGTCCCGACTGCGCCAAGGCCCGCATCAAATTGCGTAAACACAACTCAGAATTGAAGACGTTCCCTCCATCAGGCCCCCTGGAGTACATCGCAATTGATATCCTTGGAGAACTACCCCAAACCCCAAGAGGACATCGTTACCTCTTGGTGATGACGGACCGTTACTCCAAGTTAACCCGAACCGTACCCTTACGGAAAATCACCGCCGAGACAGTAGCTCAGGCGTTCATTTCACACTGGGTCTTCGTTTATGGAGCCCCAGTGAAGCTCCTCTCCGACAACGGGAGTCAATTCATTTCGAGGTTCTTCCTCGCAGTGTGCAAAATCCTCTCTGTTGAGAGTGTGTTCACAAACGCATATCACCCCCAGACTAATGGGCAGGTGGAAAGATTCAACAGAACGTTGGTCTCAACTCTACGGCACTATCTGGCCGATAAACAACGTGACTGGGACCAGTACACGGATGCCCTCACCTATGGCTACAACTGCACGGTCAACCGCATGATCGGCATGAGGCCATTTGAGCTGGTGTTATCCCGGACGCCGAGTCCGTTGTCCCTACAGCAAACTCCGCTGTTGGCACCCTCCGCCTCACGGGCGCATTTCAAGTTCCGCTTCCTCGCGTGGTTGCGCGGCCTCATGGCCACGGCTGACAGGAACCTACGCGCCGGACAGGAACGCTACAAGGACGACTTTGACAGGCGAATTCGACTCCCTACGCCGGAATATCAAGCAGGGGATCAAGTCCTCGTTAACCGAGAAGCGGCATTACGCTCAGAGGAGCGAACCGACAAGGATCGGGTGAACAAGAAACTCGCACCGCGCGCTGAGGGACTGTTCCCCGTGGTAAAGGTGGATGACCATACTGTCACCGTCCTTCGAGGTACCGGGCTGAAGGACAGAATCTCTCGAGATAGAGTCGTCAAGGCCCCCCCGCTACGCAACGCGGTAGGGGGCGCTACGACCTCATTGGCGGATCAGCGCGATGATGGGGAATCCCCGTCGTCGGACACGACTCCCATCCGAGGGAGAGGCATTGAGGGACAGTTGGGTAATCTACCGCTCGACGACCTCGATCCGGCGGAGGACGCCGCCACCCCGGCGTCTTCCCCCGCGCACGCTCCTGGACTGATGGATGCCCTGACCAGCGGAACCCCGGAGCGGGTTATATCTCGACTCGCTCCCACCCCCTCCCAGGTAAGGGAGGTTCCATCTTCGAACCGAAGGGCTACGGCTACCGCATCGGCGAGAGAAAAACGGGCACTCCGCAGTGCGCCAGGGTCGCCCGGGAATGCGCGTACACCCCCCCGAGCCGCGACCTCCAATGACACGTGTCGCGCCCGAGGAAGAAATGGCGTCCCGCCAAGATGGGCGAAGGGCAGCTTACACGATCGGGCCACGCTTGCTCCCTTGCCAGAGACACCCGAACCTTCTGCACTGACACCCGCGAGGCGAGCCGTCCAACAGGCCCTGTCGGAGGCCATACCGGCCCTTGCCGCGAGGTGTGCCTTTCACATCAGCGGGGCTGGCCTACCACCGTCGCCGGCCCCACCTCCGCCGCGTTCTCCTTCCTCCCCGGGAGTGTTACCCACCGAGTACGTCGTAGAATCCCTCTCCGGGCATGCCGCCGGCTCGGACGGAATTCCGGTGTTTCGCGTTCACTGGTATGGCTATTCTACGGACGACGACAACTGGGAACCAGCCCACCACGTTGACTACAATACTGTCGTACGTTATTGTCGACGCAAGCACCTGCAGGTACCCGCTCGGTCACTATGGGACCGGCCCGACAGCGTCGGTATGCAGCATTAGCCCCGGAAGAAGAGGCCGCGGATAACGTCTCGTACAACGAGGACGGTGACCTCGCAGAAGCGAGAAGGACGGGATTCGTCAGTTCGAAGTGTCGAAGGGAAAGGCCGCCTCCCGTACCAAGGAGGGAACTCGCACATATACCAGGGTCATGACTCGCGGTGAAAGAGGATGCCGAATGCCTAACTCGTAGCCGAGGGGCTAATACTCGCTCGATCGAGGCATGACCCGCGGTTACGGCGGTAACAACTTATTACCTCGTTGAACGAGGGACCCCCCCTCGTCAATTGGAGGTTGTGATTCTTCCACCCGATGAGGTGCCGATACTCGCCCGCTCGAGGCATGACGCACGTTGACAGCGGTGTGAACCTACTACCTCATGGAACGAGGGCGCCCCTTTCCCCCCGTCAATTCAGGGTGGTGACTCCCTCCCCGACGAGGTACAACTACTCGCACGGGCGAGGCAGGCTCGCAACTCCGCCGGATGACCGCGAGGGTAAACCTGGCAAGTTCGAGACCGCGACTCGCGAGAGCGAGAGAGACGGGACTTGTCGGTTCGCAGGTCGGAGGGCATCCGACCTCTTCCCCCGAGTAGGAAATTCTCGTATACACGACGTCGGGATTCGCCGAGGAAAAGGGAAGGGGTCGCATTATTAACCCCCGTTAAGGTGAGGCGTAGACCACCTCCCCGGGAGGATACAAGGACTCGCTCGCTCGAGGAGGGCAGCCAAGCAAGACGCTCGGGGATCGTAAGGCAAGACCCGGCGACCGACTCCCTGACCCGCGCCAGGGGGAGGACAGGACAGGCCAAGACGAGGGTATGCCAAGTGAGGTCGGAATGAGACTCACCGACGTGAGAAAAATAGAACTCGCCAACTCAAGGCGGATTTCCCTCTACGCCACGTGTACAGCGCTGAGAGTGTGTACCGCGCGCTCGTCCGCACGTCGGGATCTAGCGGCTTTCCCTCATGTAACGAGGTTTATTCAGGATCTCGGTCCCCACTTCCGTGGGGCGAGTTAGACTACCTCGCAGGTTCGAGGCCTGGCACTAAATGATTCGACCATCGAGGGACTATTACTCGCACTCTCGAGGGCGTAACTCGACAATCGAGGGACTATTACTCGCACTTTAGAGGGCGTAACTCGCATATGGAGGACTACAGCGACGCGTACGCGGGCTAGACCTCTTCCACATAGTCCCCGACTTCCTCCTCCGGCAGCACCTTGCGAGGCTCGCCAAGAGTTACACCGCCCTTCTTCTCCGTTGTAGGGGAAGCAGAGGTCCCCTTCACGACGACCCTGTCGGAATTGCCCTCCGCCACAACGCGTAGGGGCGTCTCTCTCGCCGGGGAGACGGCCGCTGAGGCCCACGCGCTCCGAGGTGCCACGGCGCCCTCTTCTGCACCGCCCTCCGCCACAAGGCGACGTACCGCAGCCACCATCCGCGGGTTGCGCAGGAGCACCCGCAAGTCCGCCTCCGACAACTCCGTCGGATGGCGTCCCTCCCCGACCGGGGCCCCTACGCGCGTCCCGGTCGCCTCACCTTCGGCCATCACAACATCCGCCGAAGTTCCACGCTCGCCGTGTTTGGCCCTCACCCGCACGGGCTCTCGAGCCCCGCGTTCGGGATCGCCCCCGGGAGTCTCCTCCTGAACTCGTACGCGCGTGTTTCCGACACCACCCCCAGTGGCCTGCTCCGGTCGCGCGTGCATCAGCTCGGGCTGGGTGACGTCCAAGGTCCCGGCCGCGATACGCACCCAGTTGCCCGTTAGCGGGGTGCCGGCATCATACCTCCGACCTGGGGAGTGATTCCTCACGCGATGATTGTCATAATGGTGCCCTTGGTTATACGGAACCCGAGGCCAGTCAACACTGTCGTGGATATCCAACAGGGCGAGTAGACGCTCCTGTAGCGCCGCCGACCCCAGCACCCTCGTCAGGTCGAGCCTCCGCAACCACTCCACCACGGCCGTAGGGAGGACATACAGGCGCCCATCATACGTGGACGAGATGAAGCGCTTGGCTATAATCGCGATCCACTCACTCAGGAACACCATCCATTTTGGCGACTGAGGATCTTCCATCATGCCGAGGCCATAGTACACTAGGCACGGAGGGAGCTCAGCTATGAAGTCCGCCGGGACTTCATACTGATCAAACCACGTCGGTACCTCGGGGTACCGAGTGTGCAACGTCTCTCGCTCGAACGAGGTTACCTCGACCCACTCATAGGCGATGAATACCCCAATTTGGTTTCTCATACGACGCTCGAACTTCAGCTTCCCATGCATCACGGGATCTCACCGCCTCTCCAATTCGACGTCATAGCCGGGGGGCATCAACGGAGTGTCCCAGGCCATCAACGAGACTGAGGGTACCTCCTCCCTATCGCGGAGACCCTCCATTACCCGCCGTAAATTGGCGACATAACCCCGGTCCGCCTCCGACCTGTACGTCCACGTGTCGAGCCCCCACGCTCGCGGGACCAACCGATTACACGGCGTACGGCGAATGCGCTGCCGGAGAAAACTTGCGAACGCTTCACGCGACTAGGCGTCCGTCTGCCGAAACTCGGGGCGCAATAATTCCCTCTCCACGACCAATCGGTGGGTAAAATCGCGGGAGAACACGGCTTGCAAACTAAGGCCACCCGGGAGCTCGCCGGACGCAGTGGCGTACGTACGGACTAGCTCCGGATCTCGCAGACCCTCCGCCGAGAGGAAGGGGGCCCTCTCGAACAGGAGGGGGACGTCGCTCATGGTTCGCCCCCACAACTCGCTCGGTCGAGGCCACACTCCGCCCTCTCGGGCGTATATCCCCGCGTACATGGCGCCCTGCATCGGACACCAGCTGACTATACTCGCCGGCCACACTCGCGAGGCGTACGAACACACTGGACCACCCCGTAGTCGGAACACCTTCCGCTCCGCCGACGGGTCATATCGGGCTTAGACCCGGGACACTTACGCCACTTGGCGGAAATCGATTCGGTCATCTGCCCGGGGTGCTGTACGCCACTTGGCGGAAATCAATTCGGGCATCCACCGGAGATACTGTACGCCACTAGGCGGAAATCAGGGCGGTCATCGACCGGGATACTGTACGCATACTTAGCGAAATCGCCGGAAATACAGTTCGCGGGGACGCTCTACTCTGAGAGGGGGGCTATGTAGTGCACTGTTACGCCTCCTTCACTCGCGAGGCATACGCGGGATGCCACCCTCCCGGGTGCGCATCCCACGTGTTACTCACGTATGATCGTGTACATGTACCACGTGTAATCGTGTAACTACCCACCCAGGCATGGCCGGGTGTAAGCCCTGTCGAAGTACGGACAGTCTGTCACTCCACGTCTAGGCGTGTCGATTCCCACGTGTAGGCGGGTATCATAACCCTATACAGGGGGAATTGCGTACTGTACAGCCCTGAGGCTGGTACACCGGTAATTATTGCCGTGTTCTAATTAATTAATTAATAATAATAATTATTATTATTATTACGACGTCGACTAGTATATAGTCGACGCTCGACCCTATGTAAAGAAGACACGAAGCTTTGGGTCTACAACTCGGGTTTCTGGAACGGAGTCGTAGCCTCGCGTCGGTCCCCGTCCCACGACGGTACCCTGCGAGCCATCTACGTCCCGATTCCCTCCTGTCTCTACGGCGCGCGTCGTCCCGCCACGCCCGGCTCTCCGCGCGACAGCTGTCCCTACCGCTCCGCCCCTCCTGGGCTCTGTTTCCCCCCTTTTTCCCTTACGTTCCATACTTCGCTTCGCGCCTGGCCCCGTACCGGTCCCTTACGGGTGGTCTCTCGATAACCCCCTACACGCGCCCCGAACGCGCGCGCTCTGCTAAAGGGGGATCCCACCCCTTCCCCCTCAGTGCACGACAGTTAGGACCGGCCATACAGCCTATCACTCTAGCAGACACGCAATTGTCGGTACCTTTTTCTAGCCTCTTTGCGATGATCAGGTCTCTGACAACTTGCGGTGATGCTGGTCCGAGTGCTTCTGACAGGTCTAAGAAGCTCCTGAAATATATACTCGTCTCCTTCACAACTGATTTCCTGCACATATAATCTTCCGGAAGAATAGAAACCTTTGTTCGTTGCTGAGCTTTGACTCTTTCGGATATGGAATCGAACTGGAGCAATGTGCAGTCTGCTCGCGCCTTAAATGAGTCTTGCAGAAACCATTTCGTCCCACGAGTCATTTCACCCGGGGTAGTACGTGTCGGCTTCTTGAGTAACCAATGCTCTGGACGCAACGAAATAAACTCAAGAGGAATATTGGAGCCCCCAGCAGAAGTAAGGAGCGGGTTCTGAGTCCATAGCGCAGTCGTAATAGAGGATTGCTGTCCTTTCACTACTTCTTCAAGATACTGAAGGCGTCTGGAAAGGGCATTTAGCTCGCGTGTATCTTTGATTGTCTTCTGGTCAAGTGACACATTCGTCGTATGGTTCAGCTTCCCGCATTTTTCTACCATGGAACTACCTGGAGCATAGTCGATATCATCTACATCCATCGCTCCGCTTGCCATACCTGAGCTTGCAGTGATAGCCAATCGCACGGATGTATCTTTGAGTCTCCAGCTAAACTTTTGTCCATCTTTTATAAACTCGTTTCCCGCCTTGAAAGTCACCTTGCTTTTACATGCCCTGAATCCAAACGCAGCCTTGTATTGAATAGTCCCCTTGAGCACCTCTCCTCGATCGTCATGATGATAGTTGAGACTAATGGCTGTTGCTGGGAACCATGCCTTACTTTCTTCTTCATTCTCCAAGGTATAGTAGATCTACTAGAGGTCGACCTTTACATCACTACCGAATTGGCGGCCATTGAAAAGATCTGATACCATTATCAACTGGTGGATGGTATCGTCCTCTGTTAATTTCCCTTGGAAAGTGATACGTGAGAAATTTGTTTGAAATATATACCGAAGACTAAAAGAGTTGGGGTAACCATTCGAACGTAGTCAGTATATACATATATATATCATTAATGTGAAATCACCATTTTTGTAACGGTCACATTTATGGATCACAGCTCTGCTCAGATTCTAAGTCCTATGGGACTTGCACGTGCACTTCTCCAGTAGGGCATGGGCTACAAATGTACCTACATTTTCCAGTCCAGAATGCTTTGCCAGTCAGTCATATGTCATTGAATAACTGTCCTTTTAATCATAGTTGCCACAGTCCGGAATGCTCTGACAGTAACTCAGGTGTCATGGAATGACTGTTCTTTTAATCACAGTTGCCACAGTCCGGAAGGCTTCGACTGTAACTCATGTGTCATTGAATGACTGTTCTTTTTAATCATAGTTGCCACACTGGTAAGTGCAACAGGCCTATGGTAAAATGACCCCCAACGCTCCCCCCCTTTATAAATGAAATAGGAGAAAACGCGTGGGTCCCAGGACGGAGACCCCAACATGAACAATCCAATTGGACCCGTATCCGCGTTTCGCATTGCAATCCCATCAATAGATCTTAAGCTAGTTAGTGTTACCGTTACTTTAAGTTTTTAACTGATGTAGAAAGAAGTCACTATCTATCTGAGTAAACGTGGTCGTTTTTGGAGACTCCTTTATATATCAGTGAGCAGTTCTGGATTGGTGACTGAGACGATGTGGATGTATTCATTTCCTTACCTCTTCTATCTCCCCTGGACAATATCTGAAGGGAAATAGGCCAGTTGTTCCCTTTCAAAAGGGGTGTGAAGCTGCTTTATGCTCTATAGACATATTGTTATTGAAAAAAGGAGCAAAACCAGCGCAGAAATCCCGAACCGCTTTAGCGGTTCGAGTGAACCTTTACTTCGTGGCATCTGTGTACGTGTACACTAGAGTACAACGTGGTCTACTACAACATCTCATATTGGAAGTGGATTAATCAAGAATACAAGATGATTTACTTGTGCAATGAAGATAGAAGTGCCACAAGGTGATGATGACACTGTTCTCGCTATTGAAAGTATGAACTACCCATTACCTATGCTTGGATGTCGTCCTCCTCAGTACCCTTCACCTATGAGTCACTGTCGCCACTAGAATCACTTGAGTGGTAATCAGAAGAAGAGCTCGAGACAGAATTCTCCTTCGGAGGCTCCGAGTTATCGTGCGGGCCAGTCTGCGGAGAGATGCTCTCCGCGGAGAGCCCGTCTTGAAAGTGAGGGGTAAAGGACAGATTCCTGTTACCAGAATCCAGCAGCTTCTGTCCTCTAGGAACGAAGTATAGATGATAGCGAGCCACGTGACCATCCTTCTTTGCAGAGCCAAGTCCAATCTGAGACGTCGCACCGGGTGATATGCTATCCTCGTACGAAGCACCAGCATGTGAGAGATCTCCTCTTCCAATGAAGACAGAGTTCGGTGGAACGTGAACCTTCCTCACCTGCACACCCATGGAAATGTGTCTCTGGGGTATTGAATCCTTCACTGTGAAGTGATGAGAGAACGGACAAACCCAAAGAGGGAATCCATTTTCACCAGAACAAATAAAGAAGTATCCAGGATTCCTTGCGTATTCCAGGTTTCAAGTCTTAGATTTTCCAACGCCAAAGTCTGTATGGAGGGACTGCCGAGGACAACCTTTCCCTGTCAGCAAGAAGCGACCCCCAGACTTCGGAACAGCCATCTCCGAAGAGCCCTTTTCAGGGTCCACGAGTCGAAGTGCAGCAGCAATTTGGGCCAGGCGGACGTCCATCATAGCGCGCTTCCTTGCCACCCACACTGTATCGGCATTCTGTTCGACCTCGGACAAAAGACCTGCTAGCGTGGTGATGTAGCGTCCGATGCCCTTATTTCGGTGTTTTCTATCTGTCTCGGGATCGACGTTGAAGATGGGGCTCCACGCTTTGCGATTTGCTTCATCCTTCATCGCATCTTCGCCAGGGAATATTTCTTCGTAGTATTCTATCATCTCTTCGATGACGTCCCCTCCATGGAGAGGGGCTTCGAAAGCGAAGTTAGATGGCACACCACACCACTGTCACTTCCGAAACCTTCAAGAATGACGAAGCCCTTCTCCCGCATCTCAGTCACCTTGGCCAGGAAGTATTCATTAGCGACGTTGTCTAATTCCATGGCTGCGGCCCAAAGAGCCTGTTCCTCCTTGTACTTCAGGGCCGTATTAGGACTCGGACCCGTGGACGGCAGCGCTTTCATGAACACGTTGGACTTCGTCGACCCGAGTTCCTTGTGTCGCATAGCCGCGGCGTGATAGTACACGGCATGATGAATTCGCCCCAACTCCACCCTTTTGATCAGGCAATTCGCTCGGTGACTAAACGGTTTGCACAAAGAACGAAGCCAAGGAGTTTGATGCGTTATCGGATTCCCTTTCGGCCACTGACTCGGCGGAAGTAAGGCGTAGTTAACCCAATCCAGGTTCATCGAAACATTCCATACTGCAGATTCGTGTGGCCCGATCGGGAGTAGACCTGGAAGAATGTCATCGAACTCCCCAACGTCATCTTCCATTGCCACATCACTTTCGACAGCGGGCGGTAAAGCCGGTATCCTCAATTCCTCTTCCTTCTCTTCAAAGGCAGTGTTGAGGGCACGGATGTTCTTAGTTGACTGGATGGCATCTTCCTGGCCTCGCTTTCTCTTTCCTGTTTTCTTCAAAGGCAGCTACAGGGAAATCTTCAATAGATTAGTTTTAATCCTTTGGCGAATCCCTCTCCGAACTGTTACGGATGAGGCCTGTGAGAAGGACCCAGGCCCTTGCGCGTGACAAGGCGGCTCGGACGTATCAACTTGAGACGTAGTCGTTTGAGGTACTTGGCGTGAAGTACCTTGAGAGATAGGCGCGTCAGCTCGCTTAGAAAGCTCCTTAGGTGGAGCTAGAGCTTTCACGAGCTTTTTGCGGAGCATATTGAGACGCTTGTCTTAGTCAAAACGCTGCCCAGCTTCATTAACTCCACTCCTGAAACTCTCATCTGCCTTGCCACAAAGTCATCAATCCGCATCTTGATGTTTCTGCCGACCTCAATCTCCATTTCCAAGACGCTTTGCAACTCCTTCTCGTACGTGTTGGCAATGGTGCAAAGCTCCTCATAAATTTCAGCAAAGGCTTCAAAGAAAGCATTCTCGTACTCAGTGAAAGCACCGCGCTTCTTTCTCTTTTTCTTCTGAAGCTTGAAGTTCATCAGTTTGTCCGTCTCCACCTCGCGCAAGAACACAACGACACATGATACCAAGAAGGATTCCAGACCTATGCAGGGTGAGAAGCCGACGGTTGCTAAGGTGTGTGATACCGATAGTCCTGGTCGTATCGCAGAGGCTTTTGATGGTGTCGTAGTCGATATCGTACTCCACAAGTCGTAGTACCAAGTGCGCATATCGAGAGTACTGCTTAGTTCCCAGCGGACCAAGTACTTTAACCTTCATTAGCGCGCCTGTGATACCTGCGACAGTCATCACAGTACGCTGATTCTGCATATCCAACCGGTTCTTCATCATTCTAACAGCCGCTATAGTTGCGTGAATGGAATCTGTGAAGTTTGAGAACCGGATCTTCGACGAGGTGTCGTTGAGTAGAGCACTGATGCCCAGTTTTTCCAAGTCTGAAACGGGTTTACCATCCTTCCTGTACCACACCTGTGCATCAATCCATTCGAACTCCTTTTCCTTTTGCAAGTCAGTAGCCTTGGCCTTATTCATGCCGGTGACACGATGCTGACCGTCGAAAGTTAGGGGTTCCATCATCAGCTCATCAAACCCATCGTCTCTCTGCCTCAAAATCGTAGAGCGGTCGAAGACCATGTCTTCTGGCATGGCCACAGAGATTGCCCCAGCCGCTTTCAGCAGCTCGTTTTTGAGAAGGCTCTCGGTAATTGATTCAACATGTCATTCATCAACCTCCCGAAGAGTTTCTTGCATGATTCTGATGTTACTTACTAAGACCCGGACGTGATGCTGCCCGTACTTGCTCACATCCACTTCAAGGATATCTGGGGCAAAAGGCTCGTCTATTTCGATGCCGTTGTCGAGTGTAGCAGCTCTCGTTTCCTTCACAAACCGGATGTCACCATCAACATTAACAACGTTTCTTGGCGAACTGCTGTTGTCAGAGTCTCGTCTAGAAGAATCCGCACGAGGTGATTTCGGGGCATCTGCTTCCATTCCGATTTTTCCACATGCATCTGAAACGACAGCTGAAATGATGTGTTTCGCCGTGTCCGATTGTTGCTCTTCACCTTTTAATAAACATAATCTCTTTCGAACGGACATAGGGGTCTGAGCAGTCTTTTCAATATTAGAGGTTTTCTTGGTAGTGAGAGTGGAGACCGTTCCCTCCATTTCCGACACAACCCCCTTGGCCATCATGAAACTGTCCCAAGGGTATCGCGCCCATATGTCAACAATCTCTCCAAGTGTCTTGGGACAGTGTTGCTTCTCATTGGCCGGGAAAGGGTACGGATAGGGGATGTTCTTACGGTTGTCGTCTATATGGACTTTGTAAACCAGAACGAGGTATTGCGGACCTTTCTCCCAGTCTTCGATGTCTGCAAGGTCGAAAGTTCGGGGCGGCATCTGGCCCTCGGCACCGAGGGTGATATGCGCAGTTCCCAATCGAACTAGAGCACCGAACTCTTCATGCCCCTCCGGCGTTGCCTGACCTCGTTTGATTTTGAAGTCATGGGCAAAGAGGGTCACTTCTGCATCGGCTACAAGTCCCTTGGACTTAAGTTCTTCAAGGGAGCGAACCTTTTTCCAGTTGCACGGCTAGAACCACGCCCACGCCCACGACCACGACCACGACCACGACCACGACCTCTTCCTTCCTTTCTAATTCTGCGCTTGGGTGTAGGCATGGTAAAAACCTTGATTTATCACTTGTGATACTTCGATGGGGACAGGAATGAATAGCAGTAAGAGGAGCGGAACAGAAGTGCAGGCTTATGTAGAGAACGAAAAGACGTTGTGCGCGATAGTCGATGAGGTGTCTTAAACGGACGGCAAGAGAAGGAGTATTCCAGTAAAGCAACCGCTTAGGTCTTCTAGGTTTCCACTTGAGGTTTCCACGCAATATTTCCACTTGACGGGTACTCCAACCCACGGTGACGCGTCCCCTACGCGCGGAGGGGGCCAATTTCAGCACTCTTCCACCACCCAGACCCTTGGGTGATGGTGACAAGATCCGTTCGGGGTACCCCTGCAGCCAACTATTGTTGACTATCGGCGCAGTCCTCCCCCTATGAGAAAATGTCAATGTTCGAGTTTAGCGGCTAAAGCCACTGAATAGAGGACGACCTAGTAGAAGTAGTGGTCGATAAGAACGAACAGGCGCAGCGCAAAACGCAGCGCGAGAAACGATAGACGGGTTTGCGACGCGTTCGGGACCTGGAAGCAAGAGAGACTGTAACTGTTGTCGGAAAGGGCGAGCAGACGTAGTGCAAGTACTCGGTATAGGCGCGCCGGTAGGGTGCGAAGAAGAAAGGTGCTAGAGAGGAAAAGGGTCGAGTGAGGTCAAAGGGGTAGGAGGAGCAGGACGATTTTTGGACAGAAATGCGTCTACACAGGGGCGATTAAGCTATGGGGAGACGCTCTACAGACCCAAAATCAACGGCCCGGGATGCCCCATGACAGATGACATGCCTGGACATCCCCAATGGAGCGCTGGGGTGGTGTGCAGCCAAAAAATAACAGTCAAGTTTTTTCGGACGCTCGACCCAGGCACCGGATGGGCACATCGATAGTCGATGTGAAAATCAAATCCTTTTTTTGCGCAATTTTTTGGCCGATTTGATTTCCACAGCGAGTGTCGATGTGCAAATCAGATCATTTTTTTGGGCAATTTTTTGGCCGATTTTACTTGCACATCGAGTGTCGATGTGCATATCAGGTGTCAGGGACGCGCGTCCACCAAGGTGCCTGCAGGCTCATCCTGGCCGTGGTATCACCTTCTACGTTTCAGACCGCTCGCGCTGCGTTTTGCGCTGCGCCTGTTCGTTCTTATCGACCACTACTTCTACTAGGTCGTCCTCTATTCAGTGGCTTTAGCCGCTAAACTCGAACATTGACATTTTCTCATAGGGGGAGGACTGCGCCAATAGTCAACAATAGTTCGCTGCAGGGGTACCCCGAACGGATCTTGTCACCATCACCAAAGGGTCTGGGTGGCGGAAGAGTGCTGAAATTGGCTGCCTCCGGGCGTAAGGGACGCGTCACCGTGGGTTGGAATACCCGTCAAGTGGAAATATTGCGTGGAAACCTCAAGTGGAAACCTAGAAGACCTAAGCGGTTGCTTTACTGGAATACTCCTTCTCTTGCCGTCCGTTTAAGAAACCTCATCGACTATCGCGCACAACGTCTTTTCGTTCTCTACATGAGCCTGCACTTTTGTTCCGCTCCTCTTACTGCTATCCGTTTCTGTCCCCATGTAAGTATCACACGTGATAAACATGACTACTCAAGCGAAAACGTCTTCCTTCGGGAAGCGCCTCAAAGCCATACAGGTAGTGCGAGCAGCCGTAATCCAGCAAACTGGGAACGTGGTACCGAGACTTGGAGATATCGCGGATTGGGTTGAGAACAATCTTGAGACCGATGCTGCAAAGAACTACTTACAATCTTTGGGAGCCGAAAATGTATCCGAGGCAGAGGTTCGCAAATCAAAATGAATCAACGTCAAGTCGCACAAGTCTATGCAATCGTGCAGGCGCTTCTTGGTTGCGGGAGAGGCAATGATACTAGACCCTGGCAAATCTTCGAAATCATAAGCGACATTAACGGCGACAGCTTCAATGCTAGAGGTCTCCAGTGTACGTTTTTTTGCGACACGAGTTCCAAAAGGAATAGTGTGAAAGAGCCACGATTCCTTACTTCGCCCGCAACTTCCTTCGAGGCAATGATGTTCCTAATCTATGTGGGAGTAGTTATGAACTGTCACACCAGGAAACAAGGATCACCATGTGCCAAGAGGAAGAAGGTATTGCAGAACTACAAGGTCAATAGGGAGACGTCACAGCGTATTGGCTTTGCTGTTCAGCAAGTTACTCGAGCATGGGATTGCAAGGCCAGATATATGGGATTCAAGAACTGCGAAGAAATGATATATCCTTACATCACTTTGACAAGTGACGACCGTGAGCTGTGCTTTACTGTGTTGAGTTCAGGCTTCGCCCACAAAAAACAGAAGGATACAATCACAGTCAACGCCGGGGCATTCTGTCTCCCCGACGAATGTTCCCCACAAGCATTTGGCCGTGTTCCAGTCGTGGATAATGCCCTCCACGAGGCAGCAAAACTTCTTCTGAGTAATATCCGCTTCCTCTTGACATCGGATTACTTGTTTGAAATGCCTCCCATGGCGAATTGGATGGCTTTGGACAGGTTCAAGAATGTTCAGGAAACGATCCCTCCCATCATCGATGGTTATCCGAACGAAATGGTCAATCACGTGAAGAATTCCCTCCCACAACAAGACATAGAGATGGTTTCTTCTGTAGAATCCACTGAACAGGCGCGACAAGAAAACATCCTTGCAAGGAGCCTCTCAGTGGTCGCCAGGCGCAGGAATACTTCTAAGTTCGTCTCACACACCGACTCTGTACAGGCGGTGCGGGAAAGTGAATCGGTGAGTAGTGCTCCAGACAGGTCAGAGTCCCGGGCGGGACGCTGGCCTGCACAATCACGGACTCTGTCAGTCACCCAGGAGTGTAAAGGTGAAGTCTATGAGGGTCGAGAAGCTTTAAAGAATGTCTGCAGGGCAATGAACAAGTACGCAAGGACGTATAGCTGTACATTCCCAGAGCTATTGCAGGAGGATATCTCATCATGTTCCGAACAAATATTGGAAGGAGTACAGCTGGTGCTTTGTGACGCACCTTACAACTACCGAAGAGAGAACAATCTTCCGAATTCAACCCATGACAACCTCAACAAAAGTGTCATGACTGATTGTGTTCGTGAGATCAGTCAGATGCTCCGTGAGGGTGGACATGCGTTTGTGTTCTGCTCTGCATTGCAATTCAAACTCTGGTATGACGCCTTCGCATCGTGTACAGTTGTAGTCAGTTCTGATAATGAAGATGAACAAGATGAGGAAGAATCAAACCAAGGCGATGAGGAAGGGCGGTCAGGAACCGAAGACCTCCTAGAAGTGAATCTCCCTGCGGAGCGTCTCCGAATTTTCAGTGTGGATCCCTCACCAGTGCTTATGAACAGCATGCCGTGTCATTATTACACGAATGCTGCCATCAAGACGACGACTTTCAGACGAATTTCCGAGATGGCTGTACATGTCACTAAGAAAGGACTCAATTCGAAGGACGCTTTCGCCCTGGTTAACTACGATAACTTCATCTTCGTCTCTTCCCGCCATCCGGCTTGGACTAACATTATTGACAACGTTCCGAGACTAGAAGAGGGAGAGAGGCTAAGCACCCTGACGCGCCGAAGTCAAAGTTCGTCTCGTTGCGACCGGAGCAGAAACCTCTACGTCTTCTCATGGAAATCATTTCTCGCTTGACTCAACCGGGTGATTACGTTGTTGATATGTTCAGTGGAACCTTTTCAACTGGAGTGGCTTGTCTTCCGCTCAAAAAGCATCGGGGATTTGTGAAGTGTGAACGGGACCCGGTTGCCTGGCTTGCTGCGACAGAAAACTTGGAGCTGGTCTTTGCTCAGAGTGTTCTGAACCCATCTTCCGACATCAACATAACACAGTTGGAATCCGCAGCAGAGCTATTGTTGGCTCATAATCCGGCATTTACAAGGGCCGCTGAGAAGGGCTCAGATTGGAAGCCTCCAAGAGGATTTCCTTACTTTCAGCAAGTTCCGGAGCACATTTTGAAGTTCTTAGCCACTAAGTTACAAGCACTAAATATGGTGCAAGAGTGCAAAGGAAAGCCTTTATCAGAGTGGGAGAGAGAATATCTCGGAGGCCTTCAAACAGTTCACTGCGAAGATATCATTTTATATGAGTGTATGGTTCTCGGTTTGATTGAGGCTCCTTCAAAGCACTGGAATGATGGCTCTCTTGGTGTTTTACGACCAGAACTGTTCGGAGGGGAGAGGTTACATGCCCTGTTTATGGAACAATCGTTTATAGGAACTTAACAAAACAATGTCAGTCCACAAAACAATACGGTGAAAACGGTGTACTTGGGTTTACACCTGAAATGTCCTGCAACTGTTCATATCCGATTGAATTGAGCAAGAGTTTTCGGGGCGTGAGAGAGGTTTACATTGTTCCTGCACAGTTCGGCTTCGCAAGAAGGATCAGACTGGCTACGGAGACTAGAGAGGTGGAGGGACTCGGACGTCGGAAGGCGGGGACACCGAATGTGTGCCTTTGCGACAAGCTCACAAAGGCAGCTGACCTGAATTTTGTTTGCGGCCAAGATACAGTTTTACATGTCGCAACCACAGATATAGAGGGCGGCGCAGAACTTCTAGTCAGCGTATAGAAGTATTCCGAGTTGTGTGGTAGTGCTAAAAACTGTTCAATAAAGACCAGAGTTCTTGTTCCGCACATATACTTATGTCCGAAGTGGCGGATACCCTGCCTTTCGCCCCCACACCTGATAAATTCCACCGTCTGGGAGACTCCTGTGTTGTACTGCTGAGTTTGATGTGGATATGAGACACATATGATCGTCGCTTTCTTCGCTCTCCTGTTCGCAGTAGTGCATAACTAATGCCTTTCGAACGTAGCTTCCAAGCTCAACCAGCGCTCTTCTTTCGTTTCGTTGTTGTATTAACACGCGGTATCCATCTTCTTCTGCTTCGCACTCCTTCACTGCGCAATATCGTATTGTTTCCTCACTTTCTTTCTCACAAGCGTCCCGAATCTGGACTTCAAATACGGCTAGCACCATCCAGAACCTTCTGTCTTCATCATGCTCAGAATCTTTGTTCTCATGAAGGGTGAATGTGAGATCAGGATCCGCGGTCGAAACTACACAAGCCTGCATGGCTTGAATCACGCTACCATATGATATAGTTGCCAGAACGGATGTTTGGTCCCTCTTTTGCCCGTCCGTTACTTTGCACCACTTCGCAGTTCCATATGTATGTACAGTTACGGAATTTCCATGCTCCGCCCGGCCACTTCTAAGACATATCTTGTGTTTCCATAAATGCTCTAAAAGCTCCCTTGCTTTCAACAGAAATGCAAGGTCAGTTGATTGAAACATTTCTGAACATTGACCTCCGTCCGCAGTGTTTCCTAGGTTTATAATTCTTGACTTGTCTACGCGCCAGTCCTTCCTACTGAGAGACGATGATAAAAGTCCTTTCTGATGGAATCGAAGGTTCTGCAGAACAGGAATTGGGAAGCAGTCCTGAAGCTTTTGTAGTAATCTTCCGGCATCATGCAGCCCAAAACTGTCGTAGCCCAAGAGATTCAAAACCGACTTCGCTGACTCAAAGCTCCATCCGTTCTCACTGGTGCCAATGCCTTCAGTCTTAATTGCCAGACGAGTCTTCCAGTCGTTGGCAAGACGATGTTCCATAGTCTGTAATTGTGAGTTTTTCATATTGGATTGAGCCACCCCCCTCTTCAATGGCTGATGAGCACTTTCAAACAATAATTCTTGTACATGTCTTACGCTACCGAACAGTGGCAATGTATGTGTGAAGAACTCCAACAGTCTGTGAAGGTTTGGTTTGTCCAAATGAGTGGAGGCGAAGCTGTTTGTGCGACACAGCTTATCTACTCCAGATACGTAACGAAGTGCCATATTCCGAATCTCCAGGAGTCTTTTGGTTCCTCCTTCTTCATTATTTGTGTCTAATGACCTCTTACCATCTATCCTTGAGTCCGGAAAGTACTGCGTTCTGCTCACGAGAGAGGAAAACAGGTCGAGGAGGTTGAGAGCTTCATCGGTAATAGCACAGTTTTCGCTCACTCCCTCGCCAGTGATTTTGTGCACGTACTCATCGCCCGTGGTGCTACCAAGAGCAGGCAGTACATAGACGATATCGTTATTGAACGTAGCACATGCTTGTCATGGTTGATTAGGCTCTCCTGATATATGAGATGTCCATCCTTCGAAGCCACTTTGGCAATCGCCTCAGCATCTCTGCGTACATCTTTTGGTAGCAATGTTATACAGAGATTCATGATGTCGCGACCAATCCCGAGGAAAAGATGATCGGGAGCCACAACGCATGAGCAATACGAATCGAAAACAGAAGGAACACCTGGTTTCCTACTGCCAAGTACACGAGGTACACGAGCGCGAACGTGTTGCAGTTTTGCAGAGAGTTGATGAAGTGTATGCCTGCAAACTTGTCTCAAACGTATCTGCGTCATCCATTCCGAGGGCTTTCAACTCTTCCCTGGATAACTTGGATCTCCTAAATGCAGTAGCCCGGTTCTCATCTCTCGCGAAGATGTATGGTCGGAATGGATGCGAGTTGTGTAACAATGCTTGCTTCCTTGACTCCAGACTTGTCGTACCTTCCATAGCTGCATAAGTGACATAGAACATTGGAGCAGTGCCCTAGTAGGTCCAAAGTTTGGGAGACTGCAGGATAGACCCCGACGTACGCGACGACATCGAGAAAAAGAACAACCTTCTCTCCTTCTGCAGTAGTCATCTCAAATCTCTTTTCTGTCCCCTCAATGATATCATCAATAACTGCCGCCACTAGCTCGTTTGTAGATACTCCTGGAGGAGTTAACCCGATGGGTCTGAGGGCTCCGGCTCCGTTGCAGTTCTCCGGAGCCATACCTATTGGCAGCATGTATACACCACCCATGCTTACCTTCTTTCCAATGTACGGCGTAAATCCATCAGAGTACAGAAACATTCTGACCACAACGTACTTTCTTCCATCTTCTAGACGTCCACTGCTCTCCGCATCGACGCGATGGCCCTTGCCCAGCGGATTATCATCCGCAGATACTCGTTTCACTACGATTTTGTCAAACATCTGGTTGTAAACCCTCCTATTCGTGCCAGTGAGATTCGAAACATTTCTTTCAGAAGATACAACCAAGCTGGTGGCGTAGTCGTCATCACAGTTTTGTCTTCTCCACATCCTATACACAAGGAAGGGTGTTTGCGTTGGTTCTTCCGAATCTTCGGCGTCTGGCTGTCCTGGGAGTGCAAGTTCGACGACCATGTCACTGGGAAGGAATGCCCGAGATTCTGGTCTCTTCATCTTCATCCTTTTGGTACGCTTTGAATTGGACTGCTCCTGCGGTTCTGTCCAGTTCGGATCATCGTAAACAAAGAAGGAAGATACAACTGCATCAAAGCTCATGTTTGTTGAGGACGTTACTGCAAACTGGGCTTGCATCAATTTGCCATTCACCGCATCACTTGTTTCGAACGTGATGTTAAGAAGGAGCCCTTTTCGAAGTTGCACCGTCACACCATCTTCGGTTGGAATCCGATAAACAGATGGACTCACAGCCCTATCCTGGATTATTAGAGTGTCCCCAATATCCAAGAACCTTGGAACTTCGCTTGACGGATCCATATCATGCCGTCTTCCTTGCACCATCTCCCGCAATTTTGCTGTCGAAAAGTCAAGTTGCGCCCAGTTGCTAGGCCTTACAATCATGGTAGGAGCGCTGTCCTGTGAGGAATACTTTCCAACGCCAGCCTTCGACCCAGACTTCGAGAAATCCACAGAAAACATTTCTACACGACAAGGAACGAAGAAGTTGGATTTCGCAAATGGACGAACACGTCTCTTCAGAGTAGATGTACTTGGCAGTTTGAGAGTGAGCTGTCTTTCATTCCGTCTGCAGTTCCTAAAGTTAGCAAGTGTCTGATACGCAGTGTCGCTGAGACGTGTGCTCCAAGTTGCTGTTATCAGTGATGCAATATTTGTCCAGGTCAATCGAATTCCACCAGAAGCGCCGTCGAACATGCTGTCTATCAGCTCTTCGCACTCCTCAGCTTCGTGGACAACGTCCTGCTCAACACTCAATCCAATGTCTAATCCAGAAATTCGTTCACTTTCTTCACAAAAGAGCGTGTCATTTCGTTCGGAGTGAGGACTTAATGGAAGTGCCTCCACGCCGTCATGCATCACGCCTTGTTTATCTTGGAGGTCGCTTAAAAGTCCGTCTTTCAAAAGGGAAGCATAGCATTCTGATTGACGGTCTAGTAATTTGAATCCACCCCTGGACGTTTAGCTGGCTTTGTAGACAGTTGCCTACATGGCGTTGGTCTTTTTCGATGTCCTTCAAGCTGAGGTTCAGAAGAAGATGGTGCGTGCCCATCTGAAGTAGTCCCTTGTGATGCAACATCTTCGGAACGCTTAGCATAAGGTCCGCGTTTTTAAGAACCCAACGACTCCTGCTTTGACGCCCCATCTGTGACGATTTCGACCAGGTTTGCAACTGGAAGTGGGGCTGCAGTGAAGTTTGGCATGGACCTCGGCACTAACAAGATTTCAGCAAGCCTACTGCTCTACAGCCGAAAGAAGGTCTTTTGTTACATTTGGCGATGAATACGTTTGTGCCGTTAATATTAAAGCTTGGTTCAATGAATAGAAACGGTAAGAATGAGATGCTCCTACTCGCATTTTGATGTGATACCGCACGAAAAAAGCTCAATGGATGGCTGTCATTAAGGGCAATCATGCCATACCGAATTCGGTAATTTCAAATTGAGATTTCCGAACCTATATTCTGCTATTGACACGTGCCCATGAAAATGTAACTGATTTTCACTCGGATGCCCTGCTCGAACCCAGAAAAGGTGGTAGTTTAATATATCAAACTACCGCCTTTTCTGAGTACTGCATATATAGTTCCAGGACCAGATTCAACTCTCTGCACGCCCCTCGTCCGCAGTCCTGACCCACCACACATCCTCTTCTCTGACAGTTTCATTTCCGGGAGTTGCGTGTTCGGTTGAAATCTCATGCGCAGTAAGTGACGCCACTTCTGCCACAATCCTGACCCACCGCGGATCCTCTTTTCTGACAGTTTCATTTCCGCGAGTTGCGTGTTCAGTTGAAATTTCATGCGGAGACACGAGTGCGTTGCACACGTTGGGTAAGTGAGCGCTTTCTCTAGGCAATACTGTTTTGCGATTAGCTACAAAGCTTTAACGTACGTTCGCACATTCTCTAACACATTGAAAGTGTCGAAGAACTGTTCTGAACAATCCTCACAGCGTTCCTTGTCTCACTGCAGGTCAACCCGCCCATCGTCTAACTCAGGATCAAGTAAGCCATCAGTACACCCTCCTTGGTCTCTCAGAATTCTAATCCACCATCATCACGTACTGTGACCGTAACTGACCTCTCCTGTTAAGTTTCTTGGCCTTGACTATTGTATTTAACGGAAGCGCAATGAACCACTGCCGCGGTATTTCGGTATTTGGACGGAGTAGATGTAGTGTATGTAGCCGTAACAATACTCTTTGGTTGCTACAAATAAATGTGATGTGAACGCCGCTAGAACCGCTACCAGTTTCATCCTTCGGGATGGGACCGTTTCTGGACAAGCGTGGTGACATCACCTTTGCAAGAAAGGCACTGGACTAACATTTCATTGACTGAGAGTAGGTCGCGGCATTACGTCTAGTGCTGCATTGGGGCTGCGAATGGACACATATTGTCATTGCCCTGGAGCAGCAAAACATAGTCGTCTGTGGCTGCGCAGATGCAGCGATGATCACCGTCTCATCATTACTTTAATGTAACAAAGTTTGGCCCTGCCAGACCTACTCCGTGTGCAGCTCAGGCCAGTCATCTACCGCCAAGGGCCAGGTAGATCCGCTGTGCCATAACTATGCTGCTTTCTAGCCAATGGCGTCATTGGTAAAAAATGTGCAAAATCGCGACATGAAATCAGCAAGCGTTGCTACATTTATGACACATATTTTGCTGGCCCGGACCAAAATATTTGCGCAGATTTTTTATTGCCTCAGATAGGCTGATTTGACCTTCCTGTGATGTCGCTGTCAATTTTCCATGCGTAGACCTAAGCATTTTCACACATTGTTCTTGTCTTCCTCGCGATAGAGGTTTTGTCAATATGTCAGCATTCATCCTTTCCGTTAGAATGTATCGCAGTTCTACTGTCTTCCTTTCCACGTGGTCCTTAATGAAATGATATTTAACATCTATATGTTTGGTTCTCTCATTTTCCACTGCGTTCTTCGATAGACTGAGAGCTCCTAGATTATCTGCAAAGATGGTGGTGGTGCCCGGTAGTGGAGAGCGATGCATTTCTCTGGGCAGAGGCATAAACCAGAGCATTTCACGCATGCCATATGAAAGTGCCACATATTCAGGCTCTACTGTTGACTGAGCAATTAGGTTTTGATTCTTACTACGGCAATTGATGGCTGCCCCCCCGAAAAGGAATACAAAGCCGTTTGTAGATTTGCGGTCATCTCTATCCCGTGCGAGGTCAGCGTCAGAGTACCCATAATATCCGGTGACCTTCTGCTGGGGATCTTTGCGTGTGTACGTTATGGCAAGTGATTTTGTACAGTGTAGACACCTCAGTACGTGCTTTGCTGCGATCCAGTGTAATGCTCCTGGATCTTGTATGTGTCTTGATAGTAAGCTGACTGCGAATGCAATGTCTGGACGCGTTGTGTTAGAGAAATGCCTCAAATATCCAATAAATTCCATGTATAGTACATTCCACATGGCCTGGCCGTCTCGTAGAGTATTCGATTTCATACTAGAGTCGAGCACCGTCCCTGATTGGAGTGGTGTTGATGCAAATTTGCAATCGCTCATGCAAAAAGTTTTCAGGATACGGTTAATCATGACAGCATTGTGTATCTTCAAGATCCCTCTGTCCATATCTCGTTCGATTATTATTCCAAGGAATTTGCTCACATCCTGCTCGATACGGACCTCAAACTTGTTAGCTATTTTTGTGGGTATGCCTCTTAACATTCTCATGTTGCGGCTTCCAGATAGTGGGTCGTCTACGTATTCGAGAGTGTAAATGCGATTTTTCTATATCACGGATGTATAGATTGCTATCGGATGAAGATTTGCAGAAACCTAAGAATTTTAGGATGTGATCGATAGTCCGATGCCATGCTCTTAACGCCGGTTTAGGGCCATAGAGTGCCTTGAGGAACGGATACACCAAATGTTCTTTTCCCGCGATCACAAAGCCTTGCAGTTGCTCTAGATATATTTCTTCTTCTAATTCTCCATTTAGGAATGCTGATTTAACATCAAGTTGCAGTAACTCCAGGTCTTGATCGGTGGCAAATGCGAGAATAAAGCGTAGCGTATAGTACTTGGCTACTCGTGCCAATACTTCGTCGTAGTCGATTCCATACCTTTGGCTGAATCCTTTCGCTACCGGGCGTGCCCGGTGCCTCAGGAGACGTTGTTTAGAATCTTTCTTTTTGGTGAAGACCCATTTATTGCGGATAGGTTTCACGCCTTCTTGGAGGTCAACCAGCTTCCAGGACTTCTTGCGGTTCATGTCACTAATTTCTTCTTGCATCGCTTCTTCCCATTTAGATTTCTCTGTACTAGCGATGGCTTCCTCATAAGTCAACGGAGCACCATCGTCATGATTACCAAATCTAGACATAGTGCGAGTAGACCAGCATACCACTCAGGTTGTTTTGTTTGGCGAACAGAGCGTCGTAATTGTGGATAGTGAGTGATTGATTAAATGTCTATCTCTTGGCTTTCATCATCATCACTTAAGCTCACATCATGGAACGTACCTGAGTCCACAACATCTTCTTTAGAAGAGTCCCCGTCAGTATCACTGTTGCTGACATTATCTGGTTCAGGAGTAGTTTACTCGATGCTTCGCCCTTTGAATGTCACATCCCTCGGAACAATCGTTCGTCCCTCGTCCTGTAAGAACACCCAGGAACTGTTGCCACATTCGAAGCCAACTAGAAGACCTGTTTTGGCTCTTGCCTCGAATTTTGTTGCTGTCTTCTGTTTGGGAATGTGAACAAATGCTTTTGGCCCAAATTTTCGAACATGCTTCAAGCAAGGTCGCTTCTCTATGAAGATCTCGAAAGGCGTCTTATTGAATTCATTGGCTGCACTTGTAAACATCCTATTTCTCAAGTACTTAGAGGTATTAACGGCTTCTGCCCAAAATCTTTCATGATTCGGAACAGACTCGACATCCATCATCATTGCGCGAGCCATATCCATCAACGTTCTATTTAGTCTCTCCGCCTTCCTATTATATTCGGGAGACTAAGCGGCTGTCAATTCATGTATTATTCCCCTCTGTTGCAGCCAATTCTGGAAGTTCTTGGAAAGAAAGACCAAGTCGTTATCAGATCGCAGTCGTTTGACATGAAGGCAATTAACCTTGCTATTTCGCACATTTCCAGCTCCATTTTCATGCTCTTGAGTGCTGTACTTCTATATTTCGTTTTCTTAATAAATCGTAGAAGAGAAAGGGCACTAGAGTCATCGTAAAGGGTATGAAGTAGTAGTTACCACCCATGGACGGATACCTCATCGGACCGACTAGATATGCACGTACCAAGTCTAGTGGTCGTTTTGATAGCTTGGATTCTTCAGAAGAAAGTGGACGGTTACTGCCTTTTGATTATCCCTTCTCACATGACTCAGATATGGGTAGTTCATCAGGGACCTGGTACGCGTGCCCGCGACCAAAGTAAGAACCCCAAGCCGCAGCCACGGCTTCTGCCACACTATGAAGCGCCATGAGTCGAAAGCAGCGAAGATCCGGACGTGGGTGCGCTACGGCGAGAACCTCGGATAACGAAACATCGACACGAGGGAACGGTTCCCACTCATAAGCCAACGTGGCCTTGCGCAGAGGGGGAACGTCTCCCTTGGAACGACCAAGCCATCTTTAAAAGGACGCGAATCGCGCGAGCGACGAGCTGCGCTCGACGCCCTCATACGGGTACCCCTGTACAGTGCAACTTACAGTCGCAGCGTACGGCGGTGAAGGCGTGTACCATTCGTAACGACGTAAAGTTGAGAGCCCGCCGGGACTCGTCGTGTAAACGCGACCGGACGCTTCTAGTGGCGATATCGTCGGCCCACCGACGTCTCGACCCCGACGTGGCACCGGCGCGTCGATGGCTTCTGTTACGACACCTTGGGGTAAGTCACCAGCGTTACGCGTATCGGCCACTGTTGCGTCGGAAGCTTGAACTCCCGACGGAGGGGCAGTCTGCAGTTCGTTGACGACGGAGGGACTCGTCGTGTCCTGCAACTTATCCGCTAGAGTACGCACTACGTCAGAACGCGATGTTGGCACCATCGCGCTCCTCGCTACGAAACGATGGCGGTGGTATTGCCGACGGGTGATCCCCCGAAGGTGCAGTCCCCGCCTCTATAAGTAGCAGTCTCGTCGCGACGTCATACGTGTTGAGCCGGGACGCTCAAGCTGGGAGGGGGGCCGTGTAGCAATAGGACGCTTGTCCCATCTACACGAAAATAATGTCCGCGTGGAAACGTCAACCACGTGGCAAACGTTATGACAACGACTGTGATTTTTGGGATCCGTCCAATGTTGCCTATAAGGCGAACGAGCCTTACAGTACCTCGAGTACAGTGCTGTAGCGCAACGGCGCGAATAGTCGTTACGATATCTCCTCTGTATTGGCGCCGTTACGCTTTACGGTGTAAGAAGTACAGTATTACGTAGATAATAAAGGAGATCGCTAGGGGGATGAAGAGAGGACCATCGAAAAGACACGGAGGACTAGTGTGGTCAAGTCCGACCCCTAGTCGTCTACGTTTTCCTTTCTTTTTCGTAAGTCTTTGGGCCTTTTCCATTTCGTTTTCCGTTCTACGTTCCGACCGCTCACTCGAGGGAGTGTCGCAACGACAGCGCGGCTCCGTGCAAGGATCTGGACTCCGAGTCGTCGAGTCACGCGTCCCGTCGATCTGCCAGCCGTTGCTCGTTGGGGTTTCGAACCCATTCAAGACTCTACCACGCTACCAGAGACACGTTTGCATTCGCTAATTGGCACGTACGCTCGGTGACATTGCACTTCGAGCTACAGTATACGCCCTGAGCCCGCTCCCGCCTTCGTGGTCGGTTGAGCGCTGGGATGTTATACTATATAGTGCACTTTGAATGCATCTCCCGACGTACTGGATCAAGATGCAGGACAATATCAATCATCTGCTTGAAAATGACAGCGACGTTGGAGCAGCTGCTGAAGATGTTGATGCAGATCTCACTTCATCTGTGGCAAGGGTACAGTGCCATTGAGAAAGTGTCCAGTTTCGGTCAAGAGTATTTTGGCGCCAAGCTCAAGCTCAGGCCTATGAAAAAGTGCCAAGTACGAGATTTATTCTGTTCAATACATCCCAAACGCGATGAATAGAGCGATTCAATAGGCCAAAAATCCGTATATATTGAAAAGGATTAGACCACGAAATAAATTTAACCGTATGGATGGGGGTTCGGTTATGTGGTCATCGCTCTAATCGAAAAAACCGACCATGATTTAGAGCAGCGGTGGAGATGCATGCCCTAACAGAAATTTCTGAAGGATGAGGTGCAGTCCTGTGCAGAATTGGGCGCTTGAATATTGTTCCGGGCTGTGCGGAAAGTACCAGTTTCAAAAATTATCTGAAATTCTTGATTTAGCATCTCAGCATTGCCCGGGGGCTACACGTGGGAAAAGTGCTGCTTGATAGGCATGCCTCGCGCTCCTCGCGCGCCCCAGCCGAGAGAACAGGCCGAGAGAACAAAACAGGTCGAGAGAATAGAACACTTTCTATCAATTTTGCTGTGCGTTTGGTTTTTTCATTCGCAAATTACAGTGAACCCTCCCGATATGGATCATTCTCCATATGGATATTCTCCGTAAACGGATAAAAAGTCGAGCGACGTACTCCGTAGCTTACAAAGTTTTACCAAAAAACAATGTCTGTGGAAGATTCCTCAATTGGGTATCGGGTTCAATGCGAAATAAGCATATCATGCAGACCCCTCCTACTTAAAACGTATTTTATGGTTACTTTTGAGGGGCCAAGGCACAAATTACCCCATAACCGTTCATTCTTGATCGATCCGTTCGCAATCTGCTCAATAAATTCCAATCCCTGTCTGAGGCTTCGCAATTATCATCATTCTCGACAAAAACATCTTTCTAGCATATACTCCTGTTGGTCCTCCCCCAATAAATCTGCTCTGATCGCAAACATTGCGTGTTGTCAGCACCGTAGCCATCTGTCCCCGTCAAGCGACAATCGTCGATGAAGCGCTCTGAGCTTAACCTCGCCCAAAAGCAACAAATATGTGCAGAGTTCCAACGGCGCGAAAAGAGCAAGGAGCAGACGTCACAAAGCGCCCTTGCGAAGTGGGCCTCAGTACAGTTTTCCCTTTCCAAACCTCCTGCTCAAGCTGTCATGTCCCGCATCATCGACGGAAAGTATGGTTTTCGTCCCGATATCTCTGCGTACCAAGAAGGGGAATTGCACAGTCCAGACGACGATAAATACATTTTTTAAGTAAAGCACAGAGATGCAGGTCACCATGACACCGTTATGATACGGTCTCCGGATGTGAATAACCTCCGCAAATTGTCGATGTGGCGATGGTTCAGGTATGATAAGGGAAGGATACTAAGGATACTGAACTACGGTTGGTACCACGGTGCTCTATTAAGTCGGCGGCGACGGCCGCTCTGTGACCTCGCGCCCTCCCGGGTTGTCGGAATATAGCAAAGTCTAAGAGTCGTTCTCTACTTTGCTCGCCCCACAGCGTGCGGCCGAGGCTCCGGCCCTGGCGGCCCCTGCCGCCACAGAAGCGGCAGGGCCTAATGGGTGTGACGAAGGAGGGCGGTGTCGGACGAAACTAATGACCACTACGTGATCTCGGCGTTAGCCGGGATCTACAAGGGTGAGCGCGGTCTGGTAGCCCGAGTAAACTTCATCTTTCTCTAACTCTCTTTGTTTGTCTCGGGACCCGATTGACACAAATGGATACGGATTACGTCCACCGAGCGTATCCATATCGAGAGGGTTCACTGTGCAACACAAATCTGTGTCTCACGTTCCCTTGCTGACAGTCGTGCCAGTCGGCCTTATCTACACTACCTCACTGGCCTTACTCATTTCGTCAGCGAGGCTTTGTTCCTGCTGCGGCCGTGGACAGCATTCCCACCAAAGCGATCACAGTTTGCAATTCTCATGAGTGAAAAGGAAAGGAACACATGCAATACGTGATTGGGCAATTGGCACCTGTTCCTTTTATGGTCCCATCTTTATGGTCCCATCTTCATGGTGTCCTTTTTATGAAGCTGCCTCTGCGCCGCTGGACTTTATGCGAAACCGTTCAACCCCTGTAGGGTACAGAAGTGTATGAAGTTTATGCATTACAGCTTTCATGGAGACCACCACAGCGGAACACCGCGAACTTTAAACAACTGACAGTTTGCTGCGAGTATACCTGTAATACAGGCATACTCGCAGCAAACTGTCAGTTAGGTCGCATGGGCATGCACATTCTGTTGCGCTGCAGTGGTTAAGTTACTGTGAGCCTTCACACTACAATACTGCCTGTTGTTATGGTTTCCAGAGAGTCGGTAGCCTTCTGGTATAGCCTGTTCAGGAAGAACCCAGGTTCCTGTATCGAGGGGAATGCTGGAAAGGAATTCGGACAACAGAGCCAGCTACGTCGAAATACTCAAAACCAGTAGGGAATTGCATAAGGAGAAAATCAGTCACGTGCCAGGCTCCGTCAGTCTCGACGCCCGCGTAGCATTTCCCATACACGGAGCCAGAAACAGAGAATGGGGATGCAACGTGTGAAACGCTGAAATGCTGCGTTGATGCGTGAGGAACCACTCGTACTGCAACTAATTTACCATCGAAAATGAAACAATTTATTTAGAGACGCCTCGGTGTCCTAAGTACTTACCGACTTGTAAAGAGATCCTGTTGTTAAGGTCCCTAATTGGGTTAATCGCCCTTACGAGACAAGTCCGAGCCCCCTCGCTCTCGTGCGAAAACTGACTCCAGTGCACTGATGCGTGGAGTTTCATCGACTCTGTCAATCAGGATCCTATCGTGATCTCTCCATTTGACCGCAGATTGGCGGCAAGTTCTCATGTAACGACCGCAAGCACCACTCAAGCCACGTACTCATCAGACTAGAAACCCAACTCGCAGCACGTATTGTGCACAGCTTCACTTACAGTGAAGAAATCAAAATTTTAATACACGTGATACTGTACGATAGCTGTGCGCTAGTTAATAGTAAGCAGTGTTACGAGTTTCCCTTCCGCGCCCCTCCTCATTGTGATCCACACCAACCACAACCCTACAAGTCTACACCAAAATCGACGCGTTGGTTTGCGGCCACTCTGCGCATCGCCTGGAACGCCCCCGTCGACCATCTTACACTCACCCTTCTCACCGTCGTAAACCGCCCGAGTCCAAAGTGAACTGTATCGATGTACGACAGACCACCAGACTGCGCCCCGCGACCTCCCACGCGACGCACCATCGTCTGCCCGCGCACCTGCACTGTCACCACGGCGTTGAGAGAAGTGCACGCCCGCGTCTTCTCATTCCCGACGCGCACATGCAAGTAATTCGTCTCACCCGTCAACGTCATCGTGTTTCTCAGCAGATGGTACTGCCCGAGGAAGGCCTTGCGGAATGCCTGCGCCACCATGAAGTCTACCCGGCCGTCTTGGTCGTAGTCAACCGCCAAGACGTTGTGTCCCCGCCCGTTGTCCGGTCTCGGAACTTCAGGGAGGTCCTGGCGGACAAACCCGGTGCCACCTTGGTTAATTAGCAGGAAGTCTGGTCCGTTAAACGTGGTGATGACGAGATCAACAAATCCGTCGTTGTTAAAGTCTTCGGCCGAGACGCCCATGCTGTCGGTTTCCTGCGGCACATTCTGAGCGATGGAGACGTCCTCGTAGACACCGTTATTGTTCATCAGCAAAACATCCCCGACATCCGGTACGCTCGGGGGCCCTCTTGGCGTGACGAGACTCGAGTCTGCACGCGCGAGGTACAGATCCATGAAACCATCATTGTTAAAGTCCAACTCGACGGCGGCAGAGATAGAACGACGTAGGAACCGAAGGCCCGGGGCTACAGTTGATGTAACGTCGGCAAACTGAAACGGTGCGATGAGTCTGAAGACTCGGAACACAGAAAAGTGGATCAGTTCCATTTTTCTATCGTTGTCAATATCTGTGACGATACCGCGCTCCTCATTCTCTCTTTCAAAGCCAGGAACCGCACGAAGCGAATAATTTCCACGAATGTTCTGGTAAGCGAAATGCACCAAGTTAGGGTCGTTTCCGAGCAAGTTGATGAACAACAAATCTGGCCCACCTTGGTTCCTACGTCGATCACGGCGGCTTTGCAATGACATGTCCATGAAAATGGGAACGCGCCCGCGGGTGACGGCCGTCCCAAACCCAAAGTCTGTAGTGATATCCTCAAATGATCTGCCGTCCATAGTGAGGAAAATGAAGGGCGGGCGAAGGTTCGTTCCTCGTCCACCACCTGTTGCAACAGCCATGATCTTATCCTTGCTGCGAGCAGAGCGCTGAGCAACGGCGACACCATGGATATCCGTCCTCAGGAAGAAGCTGGAGCGTACGAAAGTTCCCGCATTCGTTCCGTAGTAGATTCTCATGAATGTGTGGTAGGTAAGAATGAGATCGTAGTTGCCATCACCGTCGATGTCGGCGACAGTGGGTCCGCCAAATTGTTCGTTCTCACTGCGCTGCACGATTCCGGAGGAGGAGGTCACATCGACAAAAGTGGCACCGGAGGCAGCTGCAGCCACCGCAGGAGCAGAGCTTGCCGACGCACTAGGAGCAGCAACAACTGGCGTGGGCGATGGGATGGCCAACGGACTGGCTGATGAGGTCTCAGCTGCGGCAACCGGAGAAGCGGACGCGGTTGGGCTGAGAGTCTGTGCCGGGGCGCAGATTACGAAGGATAGAAAAAGAAGGCCGAGAGTGAAAGTTGGGCGATGCATTGCGGAAGGAAATGGAGTGTAATTGCTGAATTCCTGTGCGGCGGGGAGGACTGCTGCTTGTTTGGTGCTGTCCATGTAGTCATGCTGAAGCAAGTCGGTGGTTTATATAGCGTATTCTAAGCAGTCTGCGTGGGAGGCCGGAGGAGGATCATACTCTGTAGGCCGAAAGTGGTGTGCGGGAATGTAGTGTATGTGAAGTTTGCCAAAGAGGGATCGTCACGCGAGGAAAGGAGGACGATTCAGCCGGCGCTTACTGTCACAATGCGGTGACTGACGCGATTCGCGAGAGTCTGCGGCGTTTCCTTCCCGATGGGGCGCTGGCGATAGGGCGGGAGGACGGTGTAGGCTGGGTGGGCGGTATGGCCGGTGGGGTACGAAATCCACGTCAAGGCGGCCGCACCGTAATTGGACGAAGTAAGCGGCGCAATAAGGCTTCCCGTGCCGACTAACGTCCAATCGAGATCAGTATAACTAGAGCTTATACTGATCTTCGTTGCGGTATCATAGTTCCTCCGTCAGTTTGCTATCTTTCTAGTCTTTCTAAGCTTCTCGACGAATGCCTGACACGATATGCGCTCCTCACCTGCTCGAAACCTATGGCTGCCACTACTGTACAGTACTGGAGCTGCGGTATGGTACAGTATCCCCAACTACGTGTACTGTACATTATCCCACTGTACCAAAATCACTTCCCTTCGCTATTCGACTTTGTCACCCACCCTCTCATCCCTTTAAACTTTAAAGGACTACTTGTCCGACTTTTCTTGCCCTGTTGTACTTTTCCAACCATTTTGTATCTCCTCCACACTTTTGGCTCCATCTTATGACCTGCGATGTAACCTTTATAGCGGAAACAAGTCTAGGTGCAGCCCGCATGTTTTCCTACGCCTGAGCAGCGTGTACGTACGCTGCCCGCCCCTCCTGCGAGCCTGTGACTGTCCATTTCCGCCGCATCCGCTAATACGGTATGCTTCACAGTACAGTACCAAGGGTACAGTACTAACCATCGCAAAATGTACCCTTCGAAGGGTACCTTGCTCCCACTCTGCTCTGGTTTACAGTCAAACAATTGCGAAAACACGCGCCAGTTGTACCATGATGACAATTATACACTACACGTACAGTCGAGGGTAGCCATGACAATCGTCCCAGACGTTTACTCGTACCGCTCATACCCTAAGGGGGGTTGCCTTCTTCACCGTCCCGTCCGCGGTCCTCATCCCATGCACTTCATGTACTGATATCAGTACAGTACATGAAGTGCATGGGATGTGGGCTGATATCAATATCAGTACTTATCAATAAGTAACCTACAGAAGTACCGTACCCGGCGAACAACTAAAGTACTTTACTGTACAGGAGGGCTGCCACTTGGCCCTCTTTCCTCCATGCCATCCCGGTAGCCGGGCAATCAACCGGCGTTAACGCCGTCGCTCTCGCGGTAATACTGTACCGTTGGTACAGTAAAGTTTGCCTTGGGTACTTTACTGACCCTTTAGATTACAGACGTGCTACCCTGTACAGCCAAGCTTTTTCACTTTCACTGCATCGCGATGTCTCCTCGTTTGCCGTCCACTGTTTTTTCGCGTCGCTCACGCTTCTTTTTTACTGTTTTCGCAGCTGTGTTTATCCACACGTTGCTGCGCATCCCGAATCTCCTTTCTTACATCCGTTACTTTCGTTTGCGCAACAGTGCAAAGTAACTCTCTTCGACTCAATGGTCGCCACCTCGGACGCATGCTGGATAATCCTGTTTGTCATGCACAATTGCCCTTGACCCCTTCATCGTTTGAATTTACCCTCAAAGATCAAGTCTCCCTGTTGTTGGCCTTGTGCAATCTCGGCTCCCCCCACAAATCAAGGAATACGATTGTTGACAGTCGTACGTTTCTTTGTTGGCATTAGCGAGAAAAGCTTGCATACCCGCCATCCAAAGTCTGGGTACACACAATCATGCTGAGCCCTGTTCGTTCCATTGAAAAGCATTCGGCGCCCCCCGTTCCCCGTCCCCATTCCCCCTTTCTACCATTCCCCAGCTCTTCCATATTTGCGCAGCTATTCCTAACGAGAGGATGTCGGCGAACTTGCCCTGATGCGCCTTTTTCTTCTCTCCCTGTTCTCTGACTTTCGGTGAGCACTCCCCACATGGCCTTTCCGATGCTGTTTGTTTTTAAACGCCTTGGGACACTTATCGCATTTAAACGGGCGCTCTTTCGTGTGAATGTCCCTGAAATGCCTGTCCCTATCCGACTGGGCGTAAAATGTCTTATAGCAGGCCGGGCAGCTGAATGGCCTCACTCCCATGTGCACCCGGCGCATGTGCCGGTTGAGCTGGCCTTGCCCAGAGAACCCTCTGCCGCATATCAGACATGTAACCGGGCCGGGGTCTTGTTTAGGTTGAAGCGAGTTGGCTCGGGAGACGGCTGAAACAGGTGAGGCGATGGTTCGGTAGTGCCCGCCCTGGGACGTGAAAGAGGAGGTCGCGCGGGGAGGACGTTTGTAGACTTGGATGTAGGTGGAGGGGCATGCCTGGGCCCATATCTCCAAGCGGTATGCATGGTTTTCTTTGACTTGTATGAAGGCAGAGAGCGGTGCGGGATGGGACGTCTCGACGGGCGAGCGCTTTATTGCTAGACTCTTTAAGTCGTCGAAGGAAGGTACCGATGCCGAAGGAGGCTGGGGCAAAGAATGTATAAACATACCGAACGCCTGTCGGAAAAGCGTAGGATCATCTAAGAGCGACATCGTCTGGCGCCTTGCACCCTTTGGAGAAGGGAGTTCAGTGAGTAGCACAAGTGGCTTCAAATTGAGAGGCGAGACAGGCTCAAAAGTATTTCTACTCAAGATGTTCGCAGAAACACTTCCGTGCATACCCAGCGCTACGCCACCCACTGCCCTTGCGCTGAAGCCTGTGGCAGCGCAATAGGATCAGGTCGTGCCTCGAATGTACAAGGCCTGGAGCTTTAGGGACGGCGAAGACTGGCGGAGCCGTGCCGCAAGGCATGCTGGAGCGAGGGAACAAGCGAGTGTAGAGGGAGGCGGGTTCCACACGCGTGGGCGGCATGCAGAGTGCAGAGAGGCGGAATGACCGGTAAGGGAATGGGGCCAGTGCATGCTTTTGGGTGTTCCATTTCACACCACCGAGTGCGTGTACTGAAAAGTCTGGTGCGTTCATCGCCTCAGACGGGTGGTGCGGCAGTCATGCCTGAACTGTGCTCGGCATGATTTCAGAAAAGCAAACGACGAAAACTGCGGAGAAAGGGGCACGCAGCTTCGTCTCGTCGTCTCGAAGATCGAAGCATGTCGGAGCGCCTGTCACAAGCGGTACAACGAAAAGATCGATACACGTTCTCGGCTCGGTTCGGTTGTACGGTAGAGACATTATGCTCGGGCAAGGCCGTGTCCAAGGGCAGATTAGATCACGACCAGGCATCTTCGGGGGGCAATGCCTTTAAGCAGTTCCTATAAGTCCAGGATCAATTGAAGCTCGATGCAAAGCAGTTTGATTGGATATCTTGTCAACCCTCCAGCGATGTTCAAATTATGCGGCTCTCGTCAACGAGCGTTGGCCTTCTGTCCTGGAAGTCTGCAACCGCGATCGAAGGTCAGCTCTGAGACAGGCATGCTGACAAAGTAGTGACACTTTATTCCCAACCTTCTTCGATCAGAAATCATCTCACCAATGAGCTGAACTAACCCAACATGCGCTGGCAAGGTCCCAGCACTCCCTAAACGCTTACCTCCACCCGTGAAGAGCGGACGATATTGCGTCTTGTAAGGCACAACTTCCTTGAAGCGCTGGCTACACCCGTACTTGCAAGCCTTCCGATCAACCACGTTAAGCATCGCACTTCACCCGCGGAGCGCCTTCCACCGGCCCACGCCCGTTCGCATCATCTGAACATGCCCTGTACGCCTGCGTGGTCGACTCCCTCAGCGACTGCCTTCAATCGACAAGAAAGATATTTCCGCAGCTCTCACGCACAGCACAAACCGACCAGACTTTCTCCCTGGCCCTCTAAACCAGCGCCAAATAGAGACCGACTTTCTGCTGCGCAGAGCAAAACCGGTTAAACCACGCTGTCGGCAACGTTGCTGGAAGCGTGATTGCCACTAAAAAGCCACACTCCCGAACCTTCAAGACCTGTTCATCTGAATCCCGGGCACCTGACTACGCATCTTATCGAGGTACGCCTTCGCACCAATACCAACAATCGAAAGGCTCCCCCTCGTCTTCGCGAACCGTTCTTTCCATATCCGCTCTACGGCGCAGCTTCGGCACCTCATGCATCTCCAAACTGCATTATGCCCTTCTTCTTACTGTCGCGATCACCTCACGGACCCTCGTCCGGGTCGTCGCTGTGTTCAGCTCATAACGCATGCGACTCTCCTTCCCTTCTTCACCTGTTGGTCGAGGCACGAGGCGATTATCAAGAAGGCCTTGTGCCACCAAATGGATACCTCGAGATTAGTCAAAGACATCCGATAGGTGCCGCTTCACCTTATGCAAACGCTGGAGCACACCACGCGCTCCACCCCAATTAACCTGTTACGATCAATCGCGAAGACGGCCGAAACACAAGCGGCACTCAAAACCACCCGTGCCAGCCCATCCACACTCTGGGTCTGTTTCCTTGAAACACGGCCATCCTCAAGCGATGCACGTCCTCCCCTAATGCCCTCATTACATCGTTCCTATCCCGCACTGTCTCCTTCCAATCCGCCTTCTCCTCCCCCTCGACTCCGCCGCCCATCGGCGAAAGCTGCACGGGGGGTGACCCGCGTGCCACCAGAGCAACGTACCGCTCTAACGCCGCCTTGGTGAGCGCGCGTGCTTGCGCGCGCTCGATCTCGTCCGAGCCCTCGACTGCGGCTGTAGCGCACGCTTCTTGCGCAGAGGAGAGCAGGGATTGCGTGGCCACGGCTTCGCGATGAAGTTGGGCGGGGAGAGAGGAGAGGGGGCTTGGGAGGTTAGTGCACAGGCGGCGAGAGAGACGCAACATTCGAGGCACCATGGTTTGTGGGATTCCTTCTCGCGACAAAGGTGAGGATTTGCGATCCTAAGTGTCCCCTTGAGATGTGTGGTCCATAAGGAAGCATAAGGAAGTATCTTGCCGCCAGTTGCCGTGCAATAAATGGTTCTATCGAACGGTGAAAAGGACAGAAATCATAGAAAAAACGTTCAAATAATTTTGTAGTTTTGAAGAGCCACACCAAAAAACACGTGGCAGCGAAACGGGGGATGTCTCGATACAGACTGTAGTCACTGCAGTGCTTCTGAGCA
The DNA here is from genome assembly GCF_000350225.1 of Chondrus crispus. Lineage (NCBI taxonomy): Eukaryota > Rhodophyta > Florideophyceae > Gigartinales > Gigartinaceae > Chondrus > Chondrus crispus. Next base: position 212,017 of record NW_005178719.1, on the reverse strand, counting down.
GCATGTGAGCTCATAAGCACTGCAAATGCGCCTTTATTGCTGTCTTCCAAGAGTACAACTCCCTCAGTACGCAAGGCTCCGATGCAGGCCATGTCCACCCCTAATCCTACCAATCTTGCTGCTCTACGTATCACTTACGATGCTTTGTCTCCCTCTGATGCCTCTCCAACGCCGTCCCCCCCAAAAATAGCTCCCCACATCGACATCGCCAGTAGTCCCTCTTCCCGTGTAAGCTCTCAAAATGCCGCTTCAAGTTTTCTCCCCTCGCGAAAGTGCTATCGCAGCAAGGGCATTGAAAAGACCTTCTTCTCTCATGCCCTTCCTTCACATGCCTCCTCAAAGTATCCTTACACCCGAGCTCCTTTCCGCAATACGCACACACATACTTGCCATGCTCCGCTCGCACGTGCCCCATCAGCTCTATCCGCGTCCGCGTCCGTACCCCGCACCGCTCACATGAAAATGATCCCTCCCGTCTTCTTTTCGGAGACAGCGGCCGTACTGTTGGCACCTCACGCAGCGGCGCCAACCGCACTCCATCTGGAGAGTAGCGCGCCGTCTGGGACGTCGTGCGCCGAAGCGCTGCCGGCGTGTCAGACACCCGCGCCCGATTGGAGGGGGAATGGGCCGGTAGCAGTTGTCGAGAGCTAAAGAACTTGCGCAGCATCATGTCGGGAGACGTAGATCACGACTTGAATGACAATGTAAGGCCGGACAATGAGGGAGCGCCCCGCTTATATACATTCCGCGATCGGAGGTGGGCGGCCTTGCCAAGAACATGCGGGCGAAGAGTCGAGATGCGTGTGCTGGTCCTGCTTGCACGGTGCCCATGTTGTCAGGACCGCCTGGCCTTTTTAGCAAATGTGTAAACAGCACAGCCGCCGCCGCGAATCAATAGCTTTTGTTGACGTCTGCCCGCGAGTCTCTTAACAGCTAGTTGAGATTGTGCCCGTGTTTTGCACTTGCAATCCATATGTCGCACGCGCAGTCTCACTTGCGCCGCAGGTGCCGACCCTTGCGACTTCCCTTCCCAATTTTCGCTTAATTGTGGCCTGGCTCCTCCGTGGAAGTCTAGGTCGGACCGGCCACGGTGGACGGGGATGGCGCTCGGTCCAGTACTTCGCGCGCACTAACTACGATTTGAAAAGGGATAGACAGCTCAGCAAGACAATGGGCCTTGTAACAGGATGGAGGCTGCGCGGAAAGCAACGGTGTTAATGCTGTTGTCCAGTTGCAATTGTCAGGTACTTGCGTAAAGAGGGCCGGAGAGGGGAGAGGAGGGGGCGGGCGGAGACCACCATTCGAGAGCAAAAAAGGTACGTGGAGGACAGAAGGTGGCTGGCGGGGACTATTGCGTTGAGATGACGGAACTAGGCATGTTTACTGTGATTTTATCGATTTGCTTCGGCATCAGAAAGAAAGAACCCAGCTCTAGCCAAAGGTAGGCGTAAGATTACTTTTTATAAGGCGTTCTATCATTTCCATGGGACTAAATGTGGTTGCCACGAGCACCCAGATCCTTTCCCGGTCTAATTGCCACCCAACGATCGTAAAAAGAGGTCTCACGCCTAAAAATGGTCCCTTCTTTAGAGATAGTTTTAACTATTAACTAGTCATGTCACGAAGCAGCTAAACGCATCAAATTATGCTCTGTATTCGTTCTGAGTAGAAATGGGCTCAAAAGCCCCCAGCATAGTCTCCACTGTTCAACTCAGTTTCGAAAAGGCATTAGGACAAATGCCTTTGCTGGAAGACAGGTCTTTCCAAGGCAACGAGGGGAAGGATGTGTTCGTATTACTTATAGAGCATTAAACTAATACAATGTTCTCCCGAACTCGATATGTAAACATGTTTGTTCCCGGACACAAAATCGCCGCGACCAACCTCGCTCGCATTTCTCCTTTACTCTACTGCACCACATGTCCAAGATCCTGGTTGATAGGAGCATTTGCGATACGGCATACCTCTGGCGGAGAATATAATGATCCTAAGGCAAACTTTATTGGCGGTATCAACAGGACATTCCTTGATATAGCTCGTCGCGCTTTTAAGAATTTTCGGCGGATTTGTCTCCAGCCAAGATAATATATCCTTTTCATTACCTATACACGAAGGCTATCTAACTCGGAAGATTGGAAAAACAAACGATTGTGTAAATATAATACTGCATATTTTCAGGTATGAAATCATGTTTAGAGCAGAAGGAGACACCTGACTGAAAGACCCCAATGTGGGTGAGAGGCAACAGCTTAGTGCTCATCGTGTAACACGTTCATTCAGCGGCTGCCTGGACTATTCTAGGTTTTACGTAGATCGGAGTTATTTTCTGGTGGCAGATTAGGGGCAGATCGGAGCCTGGCTCTTACTGGGTCCCTCCGAAATCCTCAATTTGAGGGGAGGGCAATTTGATCAAATCGCATTCTGAGCACCACGTAACACCACTCAAATCCAATACAGTACCAACGGTACTGTATTCAAAATGCGCTGATACTAAATAATTCGAGAAAGGTTATGCCATAAGTAATGAGTAGAACATCACTGCCAAAACCTCCAACCTCTTTAAAATATCTCGCGCAACAGAAGATGCCTGCAACTTCCATTTTCTTGATCCTTCTCCTTTTTGAACATGCGCCAAGAGGCAGAGCGTGACAGATCGCACATATGTCACCGCATTACAGCGCATGTATTTCAGTATAAATACGACCAGAATAGTACGACCACGAAAAGGTGGAGCGACATGGGTCTCCCGTTCCAACAGGTTATGGCTACCATCCGCACCACGCGCACGAACTAACAACCGCTACCCTCCGCCCACCCACCCTCTCCCACAACGGATCGCCCGCTCCAACCCAGAAGGCTCACCCGCCAATCTTATCATCAAGCCCTCGCGTATATACAAGGGGGTAGCCCCACAAGTTGAACAAATCAAAGATTTTAAAAAAATAATATCTTTTAGACGTCCGTTTTGAACAAGATTTGAATTTCTTGAAGCGTGGTGACATATTGTCAAGCTTCAAAACCAGTATGGAGAAACAATGGTCTCAATGCCAAAAGAAGCGAATGTGAATGAACAACAAGTTGCCAGTTCTGAGGGGCCCCTAATCTGAACAGCCAATTTATTGGCTACTGCAAAAAACATGCAAATGTTTATTTGAATTTCGATCCCCACTGCGGCAACAGTTAACCCATCAACTGATTCACAGCCTTCACACAACGGCAATTGTTTCTTTCTGCTGTCCGACGTTTCGCCACCATGCGGCGCTCCAACATCGGCCGTAGCAGCTTGCCTTCCACTCCATAAACAACAACCCGAAAATTCATTGCTTTGCGTTGGAAACGTAGTCGCTCTCGCCTTAATCTTTCACAAGCGATGGCTTCGCACTCTGCTTTGTCGGCCTCCTTTCTTGCTAGCTCTGCCTTTCTGGCTTTGTCCACCGCATCCTTTGCCTTGGCTTTTTTTAAAGCTTCTTCAGACGTGAGACATAAGCCAAATGTAGTATCAAGGAACCCGTTCCTTAACACCACAGGCTGCAAACCGATATTCTTCCTCCGCTTCTCCCGCTTATCTTCCAATATTTCCTCAATATCTACTGGCGAGATCAATTCATTTGGAGGGGAAAAAGACGTGAGAAGAAAGCCACGGGCAGAGTACCTGTTAACGAGGTCCACAATGACATTTTCTTCGTCAGCGGTGAGGTACGTTCGGCTGATCTGCTTCCTGTCCTTGTGCATTAGGCGGTACTGAAACGTGGATAACGGCATACGCGCAATTAACGAAGCAAGACGTCTATCCACACCCTTGTCAACTGCAGCAAGAGCCTTTTGAAAGCATCTCTCGTGCTTCGACATTCGTTTGGCACGACCCATTGTGAGTTGACACCCGATTTCTAACACAGTCTGGAGAGTCTGGGAAGGTCACCAAGGCTTCAATTTGCACTTATATGGAGCAGAACACATCTAATTAAGTGTTTTCGAGTACGCAGATATCGAAAAAGCGCGGCAAAATGTTTGATTTGGATTCCCCGCTCATTTATGGGCCTTTTTTGTCTCCGTCACATCTTTGACATGCAATAACAGCATTGCTTTTGTTTATTTGCTTTAAAATCTGATATTTTTCGAGTTGTTCAACTGGTGGGAGTCTTGTGCAAAAAGTGGGGGCACCCCCTTGTACCAGCAGCGTCTCCGGTTGCCTCACGATCGGCCTCCGTCGCCGATCCCGAAGCCGCTTCTCACTCGGCCCCCGTCGCCGATCCCAAGCCGCCTCCCACTCGGCCCCAGCCGCCGATCCCCAAGCCGCTTCTCACTCGGTCCCCCGCCGATCCCCAAGCCCCCACCTCAGCAACCACGTCACTATCTGATATCGACAAGCAGGACATACCGAAGCTAGATCCTGCCAACCACGGCCCCTGGCTTCTAGCCCTACGCTCTGCCGCCTACATAACCGAATCATCCCAGCACATCACAGAAAATCCCCTACTCCCTCTGACGCCAACGCCCTCATATCATACCAAAAAAGAGGCACTCTATCTTGGGGAAGATATTATCATCTGTTCCATCGGACATACTCAACCTTCTTCTGACCCCCTCGGATGACCCCACCCCATACGAACTCCATACGAAGATCATAACCCATCTTGACACCAACGCCTCCGACCATGAATACCATAAACAAGAGACAGAACAGTGCAAGTACGCCCCAGGCATGTCACTCCAACAATATGTTACGGCCACAACAACATTCGCACAAAGACGATCGCTGCACGCTACCCCAACATATCCGATCCCACTACAACCGTCGATTTACTTATAAACGGCCTCCGTATGAACCCAATCACTTCCCCTATTGGCCTTCAACTCATGGCCCTCGCTCCCATGGACGTGAAAAACTTCTCTCACAAATTCAGGAAGATCGCGACGTACACTACACCACTCCGTTACCAACCGTCTCCCATCCAAGCTCTCACCCTCAACGGAACTCCTCATCTGTACACTGGCTCTCTATCCCCACTACACCAGCAAACGCCGTATCCGAGACCCCGAACCTTCAGGCCCTGCCAGCATCATCTACGAAAAGGACTTGAGCACCCCCAACACACTGACGACCAATGCCGCGCCCCTGACCACCTAAAGAAGAACATGTAACATGCACCAGCAATCCCCAGGCAGAGGAGACCCCCTCGCCGCCCCCACGTCAGGCTCGCAAATCTCGCCCAAAGAAACCCTGCCCCTGACCTGGACGCAGGTTTTAATGTACAAGACAGCCGTACAACGGCACGGCACCTAACTATGGACAATTTAGTCGACGTCGCCGATGATCAAGATGTAATGGCTGGTGCGTTCATCCTCGATTCGGGAGCACATCCCTCTCACATCCCTCGACCTATCCAGACCACCACCACCCTCCCCACACCCCTCTACGCGAGAACTGCCACTAACCAACGCACTCCCTGCTCCCACCACGGCACCGCACAGATTCCAACTGATCGCGGTCACCGTATCCGCCTCAAGGTTATCGTTAACCCTCAGATCCAACAGCCCCTCATCTCAGTACACGATCTTGCCAAAACAACAGGTCCAGTAAGCTTCTACCGCGACCACCACTACGAAGTCGATTTTTACATCGGCATCAAATTTAGTGCATATTATATTTAATTCTAATGTTTTTTCAATTTACCTGTTTATTGTTACTTTGGGCCATTGATATATCGCCGATTTTGTGTCAAGTCTGGCACCGACGTAATTTACACTCATCACTACTTGTATTTCCCGTGCTATAGGCGTGGGGCTTTACACTTCTTGGTTCAGAACACTCAACACGCTTTCAAAATATATTCATTTCAAGAGGTGAGGAAGTGATGAGACCATTGTATCTAGTTATGGATTCTGTCGAAGAACATCGATGTACAATTGATAGAAGTCGGTCGCATCAACGCGTATCAGCATATCAATGCATATGTGGGAGGGTACGTTTATTGAATCTATTACATTCTATTTTAGGTCACAATCTTTTCCACTGTCTCTTCATCCATAATATTTTCCACCTCACCAACTAAAACATCATCTGGGATGATAGTGCATGGAAGGCCAACCTCAAGCGAACCGGTCACCCTTGTAGATCTACAAATCTCTTTGGACCAAAGACGGTTGCTTGGATCTGTATCTCTCCTCCAATGAAGCAGAAAGGCTTTTTTTGTTAACCTCTGCGGACCTTAGACTAGCCTCTGTAGGTTCTATAGTTCCACTTGCTCTACATAGGGGCATCCTATATCTCCTGTCAACTAAACTCCAATCTTCTGAATTTCGACGCAATAATACGGATCTCTTCTCGTCGTCTGTGGGTACGACGTCAACCACTTTTCCGAGGCAACTCCGTCCGGGTACGATGCTAGATGGCTGCGATTCATCTCCATCCCATACGTATGCACCCAACACACGAAGCAATGCCGATTTTCCCATTGTTCCATACCGTTGCAACATTCGAATTCGATCGCATTTTGAAGTTATACCCAAAAGCTCGAAGAGGCACTGCATGCTCGGGAATATGATGAAGAATTCATTGGCGCCAAGATTTGGGTTTTGGGTCATGCTGAACGATGGGTAAAATTTCACCGCTTCGAATGATTCATTCAAACCATAACGCTGCTGCACATTCCTAGCGATCGCCTCAAATTCGTCCAGATCGCAATCTGCCTTCAGCCGGACCGAAGAAGCCCTTATTCGGTCTGAAAAATTCGTTATGTCATCACTCAAATCTACCGACTTGCTATTCTTTCGAAGAGGCCTCTGCAATTTGACACTTAGTCTAGTCCGTAAGTAAGAAGTGACCCGCTGAACCACATCGTTGTCGGATACAAATTCAGTGCCCCGGAGCATACTTGAGTTCTCCACAACATTTCGCCGCAAGTAAAGCATTTCTGCCAAAACCCGTTCATGGCATTCTTTCATCTTTTTGACTTGGGATAGAACGTCGCTGAGGGAAATTCTGGAGGATGCATCTATTTCTGTATTATCAACTCGATGCCCCATTGGCATGATCGGATTGGACACATGCCACTCTTCATCGGATTGTTCACATCTGTCCACATGGTCTCGCAAAACCGAGTCATATCTGACATACACACGCCAGGAGAGCGAAGGATTTTCGTTCTCATCGACATTATTATTATCGAGAGGGTCATGTGAGACGCGAAGACAACGCCGAGAAAGAAACTCGACACGTTCATCTGACGACGGGTAATTCATGTACTCATCATACCGAAGAATGCCAGTCCCGATGATACCCTTCCTGCTGTTGTCTCTCCTCACATTCCTTACCTCAGCCCGCCATCACACTGTTACAGCCTCTTTACCTTCATCAATTTCCCACAGAACCTCTATGAAATCGTTGATTGTGGGCAGGACGTCGCTTTCGCTGCACACTCTGTTCTTAGCCATGGGGCCGAGGGTCACTTCCAAGTCCAAACGCGAATTCGATCGAAGCGCTATAGAGTCTTCGTAGAAGAAGACAGTGTTCGCGCGAAAGTTATCATAGTACAGGAGTCGTCGGTTGTTGATATTGCACAACCAGATTCCGTCAAAGATTAGTTGGCTTGCATAACAGCAGAACAAAAATCGTCTAGTTTCATAATCGTGTCGTCGACACAAAAAATGGCGCGCTTCTAACTCGGAAAAGCAAAATGTCAAGCCTTGGTCAGGGCGGCAATTTGGGTGGCTCAAGTCTTTCGCGCCATTAGCGAGCGGAAAGCTTGAAACCGTTAGAGTCAAGTACGTTGAATTGCAAAGATGCAGTTCCTTTGATGTGGGTGCCTTGTTGCAGCCATGTAAGACACCCTTAGCACCGACCACGTGCAAAATGGACATGCCCTTTGCCCCAACATGCCTTCCCTGAGGCTACACTACAATTTGTGCGGAAATGGACATATTTTGTTTTTTTGAGAAATCGCGGGAGAGCGAAACCGAAGCGACGTCTAGTCATCTGGGCCACATGGCAATCTCTATGCTTCATCTCCCACTAGAACTATTCCTGGATCTCTGTGTCATTGTTTAGGAGCATGAGTTACATCTGTGCATTTCCGGAGTGTTCAGGATGTTTAAGTGAAGCACGTCTGGGCCTCGAACAGACCCATTTTTTAGTTCGTTTCAGGAACCATCGGGAACATTTCTACCAGTTCCTCCCCTTTGAAGTCCTCATACTCAACTTAGTCAGAGATACTGGATCACAATTCATAGATGGAGACGCAGATAGACCGACACGCAGGGGCATGAGGTCCGCTTCACTGTCGACGAACGAGCAGTCTCACAGGCGTTCGCGCTCCACTGGGAAACGCAATTTGGAGAAGCATACATCCCGGACGGACGACACGGCAACAAAGAAGTCGCGTGTTGAGAAAAGTATTCTGGTCTCTCGACGAGCTAATCCTTCTCAGCGTATCTCAAAGGCAAATCCTGCTCAAAAAAGTAACTCAGCCCATCGATCGAAGCGGGATTTTCTACAAGAGAGATGTTCTGTGATAGCGACAGAAAAGGGAGGTCGATCGGGTTCCAACGGCCCCGTTGGTCATAAAGCAGGGCAGAGAAACAGAAATGTTCTCCACAGTGATGATGATTATGGGTCTCCTGTTCGCAATAATCTCCCATCGCGATCATCAGCTGATTTAGAAACTTTAAGAGGCGATGGGAAACTTGGAAGTGATGATGATCATAATCCTGCTCCTAACGATGATAATCAACATATTAAATGTGCAAGAGCAGAATCCTGTCGAGAAGAGGAGAATGATTGCGTCCCTCTGAGTTTGACCGCTTCAAATGCATATCTTTTTGGTATATTCAAGCGCATGGAGAAAGATTTTGTGAATCACATGAAAGGCTTCGAGTCTCGAGTGTGCTCTACAATTGCAGATCTACGGGAGGAGCAAAAACAAATCAAGAAAGAACTCGAAGAAATTCGAGGGACTCGAAGTCTGGGCGCTAGCACAAAATCGACATCTTCAGCGAGAACTTCTCTGTCACTTTGGAATGAAAAACTCGATCAACTGACGCCGCATGCGGACTACGTGTTCAAAAGCGGTGCTCTAACCAGGATTGCTTGTATTAATGTCGCTGTGACAATATTCAAAATTGCGGGGGGTTCTGGACAGCTCCTTCACAGCTGTTCCACGGCATTAGAAACGATCATTTTCGGAAAGCAACCAAACCAGCCTCGAAATGTTCTTCATAAGGGGGTGGGATTCCGCCATTGCGAATTCAGGCAGTCGTTTGTGCTTACACTTTTGGTGAACTTGCACAATAATAGACTTGGAGTTTTCAACTCCATAAGGGATGGTGAGGCCGAAATCAACGGCCAAGGTGACTCTACGGCTACTTTGAGATCCCCAGAAAGTCGAAGTCAGCCAGCCACATGTGACCACAGCGCAAGGAATCTTCATGGTCAATGTGACACATGTGAGGTGGATAAATCGCCGAGAAGTGCGACATTGTGCAGAAAAATTGATCAACCAAGATGGCTTCAAAGGGGTCTCATCCGTGGTGATGATGTTTCAGAGGCTCACGCTTATCTCGAAACAGTGCCAGAGTCCCGCGGGAACCAATGCCTTCGCATTAGTGCATCTGGACACAAGCTGATTCTGCGAAAGACAGTGGTAAAGAGCCCCCCCTGTAAGCGTGACATTGCACTCCACGGCGCAAAAAAAATTCAGTCTTGTAACTGGTTTTTTGCATGATGGACGCGAAAGGTGCAAAGCAATTTTCGCAGAGGAATTAGGGTATTTGATGGTAGACTGGGACAGTTTCAAGTCTGATGCAAGCCAGGCAACTTTGAGGATCAGGTGGGCATACCCTGGAAATGATTTCGAAATTGAGTCTCTTAATGATGTCCCAAAAACCATACGCAGCTCTCAGGCTTCTAGCGAAGTTGACGCCGGCAATATCGATCGGATGCGAAAGTTGGTTGTCGACAGACTCGATATGGTTTTCGTTGTTGAACATGACGTACTGGTTGTCGAGGGCGCAAACACAAGGAAGAGGAGAGGAGGTGAGGTTTGTAGGCTCACAAAAGCAGTCAATTTGATTGACGTTTCCACTCGATTCCTGCTAGAGTTTTGTCACTGTGAAGAGCAAGCGGCTTTTTTGCGTGGTCACGAGAACTCCTTACGCAGCATTATGTGTATCGCATTAGTGTTTCGTTCGCTCGTGGCTGATTTTATGGAGGCCACCCTTGACGACCGTCAAAGCAACGATTCCATCATCTTTGGAAACCTCTCTCCAGACGATGTTACATGCGGTATTTCCAAGCTTTCGTCATTTCTACCTGGATATTCAGTTATGAAGAGAGTTCTTGATACTAAGGCTCTCAGAATGAATGATCGTGAGTACGCAAAAATCAATCTGAAGTCGATCGACAAAACTAATGTATTTTCTACACGCGAAATGCAAAGTGGTGAAGATGAAAGTCATGTAGGGGCCGAAATTGTTCCTTCTCACGCAGATGGAGTATTCTTACTTTAACCCTATCTTTCTTCATCTGATCCGCGACATAGTAGTGAAAGCCATGTTATATGCAGTTATAACAAACAAGCCCTAATAGGGGTTTTCTGTAGATCCGTTTCTAGTGCAAAGATCGTTGTTTTCTTTAGTCATGCCAGGGCCCTGGTGTCGTCCTCCTCGTCAGATACGTGTGTATATTTGGGCAGAGGTGTCAGGCGTGTGCCCTTCGCTACTGGGTGGCGCCCTGGTGGAGAGGTACATGCGCGAGGGAGAGCGTGAGAGCTGCGGCAGGGCGGGTTGCGAGGTGCTCAGGGGGTAGGAGTGGCGGCTTTTGGCGCGGTGGCAAATGCAGACATGGCTCTCTCGCAGGTAGTAGATGCTAGCTGCGGTAATTGGAGGGGCAGCTGGCTCCTTTTTAAGTGCTTCTGTTTCTCCAGCCTGAAGCGAAAATTGTTCATTGCTGTGATCCACATTGTTTTTTAGCTGTACACAGTATGATTGGTTAAATGCACGGCATCTATGACGTGGCCTACCAGCGCTTCCCAGAAAATGCAACTTCATTCCCTGATGTGCATTTTTTCGGAATAACTTCCCCTCCAACTGTCAACAGCTGGAGGACAAGTATCCCCGCCCTCCCCCACATACGGCACATACCTTACACACACAACTGCTGCAGACAGATGCCCGGCCCTCATCCCGCTCCCCCCATCCCGCTCCCCCCGTCCTGCTCCCCCCATCCCGCTCCCCCCATCCCGCTACCCCCATCCCCCTCCCACCTTCACCATGTCCACCTCCCCCCTTCCCCCTCCCAAACCCAGACGCCTACCGCAAACCATACCGCCTCCCCTTTGTTTTTCGTCCCTCCTTACCCCCACCCCGCCCGCCCCGCCCCACAGTTCCGGATGTCCACCGCCGCCTCCAGGCGCGGCCGCCGCCCCGTCTCCACCATGCACGGCCCCGCCGCGGCCCTCGCCCCTGCTGATCCCACCGTCGCTACAAACCCCACCGTCGCTGATGATCCCACCGCCTCCTCTACCTCCTGCCACGGCTAGCACATCACGCCACAGCCACCCGTGCCCGTCGCCCCGTCCGGTGCCGCGGCCGCGTCGGCCGCGCCGGCCGACGACGACGGCGCCGCTTACGAAGCGCGCACGGCCGCGCGCGTCTCGCGCACAGGCATCGTCAAGCATTCCACGAACACCCCCGACGTCGAGTAACCGGGGATGCGGAAGCTCACCAAAATCTGAGAGATGGCCGCAACGGCCGCCGACCCATCCCGCAGCGTAATTTTCCCCACGAGCGATGGCGTCTTTCCCCGCGGCACAGCCCCGACGTTCCATGTACATGTTCCAGATGTCGACTCGAACTGCATGGTGCCGTAGTTGGCGCTCAAAGAGCACGGAGCCGGGCTCGGATAGTCCAATCTCTTTGCCGCCCGCCGCGTTCATTCTTTGAGCCGGAGGGAAACGACGAAGCACCAGACGAGGAGGGGGCGACGGCGGAGGCGAACTGAGGCACCAGCGAGATGGATACCGAGCCCGAGCACGCGTTATGGTCGAATTTGATGTGAGATTGAACATCGATTGGCAAGTTGAGGGAGTTTGTTTCGCGGATCTTGTACGTCATCAGTTTGAACGGGCCGTCAGGCGGGACGAAGGCGAGCTGATCAGACTCTTGGTATCTGTTGAGAAGGACGCAGCGATGTAAAGCGACGTCATCAAATGGAGCGTTTGTTCGAATGCACATCGCTAGATCGGGGTTTCCCGAGAGTCTAGAGTTTGACTTTGACGACACCGGCAATGAGAAGATCGGAAAGGTTATGGCGAGTCGCGGAGTAGGTAGCGTGAATGGTTTCGATGACGTCAACGAAGATTTCGTTGTGGGGGTACTTGACGTTTGCGCGGCGCCATGGGGTGTGCGGAGAGGCATAGGACATGGTAGCCGCTTTGGCCGAGTCGGCGCCGAGCGATTCAAAGACGCGATTGATCATGGAGGGCGGGGTGATGAGTTCTTTGAGTGTGTTGGGTTCGACAGTGAGCGGAGAGGCGTTGTCGAGCATTTCTTGAAGGAGCTCGTACACAGTGATGAAGACGTCTTTGATGGCGTGCTCGTTAAGCTCCCCAAAGTAGTCGACGAAGACATCGGCGAGAGACTCGAGTAATTAGGTCACGAAGATAGGTTGGGTGTCTGTGAGGACGGAGGCTAGGAAGAAGAAGCCGTTGCGGTGCAGATGGATCAGGGCGCCTTTCGGGGCGGGGAGGAAAGGGGGCGCTTCGATGGAAATGCCGCGCGCGGATTTGGCTGTTTGATTCCAAAATGCACTACTTTCCGTGCGACTGGTGTTGCCGCGATAGTGCTTTGCGATAATGACTTCGCCTGTACTGTTGAGAATAAAGATGCTATGGATCCTTCCATTTTGTTGTGGCAAGGCAAAGAACAGGCATGAGAACGCTTTGAATCTGTGTGCACCGAACAAGACAATTAAAGCAATTGATTGCGATGCGAAAGTCGCGATGCGAAATGTGTGAATAGGTAAAGAATTGCTGCCCCGTCCTCTTGCGAACAAAGTTGGATGATACTTGTCCCGATTTCTTCACGCATGCATGCCCTTTCCGCGCAACAGTGAGAAGTCTTTAGCACATACTGTACAGTGGCCATCCCTAACCTAAACTCGTGCCTTGCCGCGCCCCACATCCCGCACTCTAACCCCGATAAACAACGGGGGCAGTGACGGTGCCCATGGGGATCGCATACCTTAGATGACGCCGAAGTCGCACAGCACCTGGACGAAGCAGATGCGCATGGTGCCCGGCTTGGCCACATAGGGAATAGTAAAAAATATCCCCACCAAAGCTCAAAGCATTATTGAAGGTCGCTCTCTGTGCATGGGAATGCTAGCGGATGATTTCAAAAATTTAGCGTGACCTAATTGTTTGCCACGGAGATCGAAAAAGTGTGACGTTTTCGGGTGGCAGGCACATGGTTCCGATCGCTTGGCATGGCGGCTTTTCAGTTCCCTCAGATCAAACATGGTTGTCTTGCACATCAGATATCTCTGCGCAGAAGGCTGGTCCTTGGCCAGTCGATCATTGAAACCATTCTCGGCAGCATATGTCTCGAAGGCCTCTGCGTATTTCGGAGGTATAGCATACCAAATCTTGGCAGCGCTTCCGCGGTGAAGGTAGGAATGAGGAGAAGTTCTTTCCAGGTCAGCTGGAAGTCGCTGGAGTGTCCAGGGAGGAGTTTCTGGAGCTCCTCGTTGGACACTCCAGCGAATTAATGATGGAAAACTCTGACGACAGTGATTGTGAAAACTCTGGGTGTGGAAAGCATGCGACAGAGAAGCAGCTTGATGCTGAGATAGGTCATGGGGAAAGGGACGGACGATGTTCGGCGGGGAGTGATTGGAGGAAGAGGATCAAGCTGTGGTGGATCGACAAGTGGGGCGAGGGGGGAATGTCACGTCGTCACCAACCTTGCTGGCATTGTTCTAGTCCTGCGCGGCGATTGGCTGCACTGCACATTTCGGGCATGGCCAATAAAATTTCAATAATATCTTTCCATTCCGCACTCGAACATTGCCGCACTCGAACATTGCCGCACTTGAACATTGCCGCACTCTCCCGTCCCAAGTTGACTATTTCCCCATCCCGCCGTCATCCCACTCCAAATTCGCAAACCCTTCTTCCTACCTCTCCCCCTCCACCCCCTTTCTCACACGCTTCTTCTCATCTCCCCCCTTCACCATGACATGGTATACCCGCAGGCCGGTGTGGTCTCCCACAGCTCAACGTCCTCGCGCATCAAAACGGCTTCAAGGACCTGCACGTGTGTGACGATTGTACAGTACTGCCATGTTCAAGAACAAAATACGCCTCCAATCAGACCCGAGAATCAACTACATCCACCGATGCAGGCCTGTTAGTAGTTGAATTGGCTGAAAACGAACAAGTCATGCTCTCTCGAATGAAATAATTGTAACTGCACTGCGCCAGACTGGTGTGCTGTGCTGATCCTGATTCCACCAAGCCCTTCTCCTGTCAAATGCATCTCAGTTTGCTTACAACTGGACGATCGCACAGTTTGAATCAATATTTTGAAGACACCATGCGCTCGCGTAAGATCCTCTCTCGCGGTGGGAATCCGATCGATGTCAATCATAGCAGACGAAGGCGAGCACAAAACTCTGGAAGGTGGCTGGAATTTCTGCAGTCCCGCCCAGATCTACTTGCAGCTCTTTGCGATGGCGATCGCTCGCATTCTATTGCAAACCACGCAGAAAACACGCCGCATTCGTTCTTAGGCGCTGACAATCCCCCTCTCAGGTGATTACTCAACACTCCGGGCATCAAGATGGAGAAAAGACCGCTAGCCGATTGCATGAAGATGTCGCCAATATTGCCCGCCTCGCCGGACATGAGGACATTCATAGAAATCTGGATTTTTATCAGTCAGGGACCCTCAAACGCAGTTCTGCCACTGATCCAACACATCGCACAGCAGATAACGTTGACATTCCGTTCATGGTAGAGTTTACAGAATGGCAAACATCAGATATCTCAGATCAAAACCCTGAATACCAGTTGCCGAATAATGAGGTTCTTCCGGAGAAATGCAAAGGTTCAGTACCCGACTGAGTTACAATGCCTCCAGAAACGTCTGACAGACTTGCGTAAGGTTAATTCGCCGTGGACAAACATATTAGGTCTGGTAACTGTTTGTGGGAGCGTCAGGTACACTGTGAAACAGTACAATCTACTTCGAGATCTTTTGAAATGGAACAGTACCGGTTGGCAACTACCATCTTACTCGGCTATTCAACGCACGATCTTCCCACACATACTGAAATGGTGTCTTCCTCGGAGCTCGATCGAACACTTTAAAATCGACATGGCGAAGGTAAAACCTACCCCTCCTAATTTTCAGGAATATGGAGAGAACACCGAAGAATTAAATCGGGAAATATCTGCCCCCGTTCGGGTTATTCTTCCGTCCGAGTGGGCGAAGCTTGATGTTCTCACGTATCCCCTCTATGACAGTATGTTCTGTCAAGGCCATATGAAGGACTCAATTGAGAATTCAGAAATAGTGCGTGACCGAGCCAGTGTTTTGAATGCCGGGGAGTTCATTTTTGCGACTTTCAGGAGGAGGCCCGTGAAAGTATTCCCAGGAGCCAAAGTTCTTGTCGACATCAATTTTGTGCGGCCGCGAACTTCATTACTCGATTATTCCAAAATTGATTCCGTTGTGAGTGAGTACGAGGTAATAGGCTTCACAAATCATGGTTGCACATTGAGCGGGACTGTTTCGTCTGTTTAGTGCGTAGGTTCGGAGGATAGCATTTCTTCGAGTTCAGAACTAGCACAAAGTAGAGCCCATGGCTCGGCAAGATATCTGATTAGGAAACTTTCAAGAGCATCGGCAATGAAGAAAATTGGAATGGAAAATATGTCAATAGTCCGAAACCAGGAAATTCAGCTTTCAAGAAACAACCGATTTCGGAAGCGACAACGGCTACGGAGGGAAGTCACTGTCCCGTCGGATCGTGATAACTTGCTCCCCGGGGATATCGTATGTTTGCTTCTCCCTGGTCAATCGCAAGACCCACTGGAACTATGTGTGCTTGTCGTCTATAGATATTGGAAACATGACGGTATGAAATCTGTCCGCCTGCTGTTTGTTAAGACTTCAGACTTATGTGGCAGTGCGGAAAAGAATTGTGAAGAGGACTTCAGTCGCAATGAGGTTTCACTTTCGTTCGGCCATGATGATTTGTTGGCAAGTCACGAAGTAGTGGGGCATGTGCGTCTCGACTGCAATGATGCCAATGATCTAGATGTGGCAAGTGGGGCAAGGTCTAGAGTCGTCCCTAAATCAAATTGCAAAGGTATACTGCAAGATGGGACACCGTATGTGGTATACAGAGTTTCTCTTGTACTGTGATGACTTCCAGCCGCTTTCCCCGACGTGCCAGAAAAGGTCCGCAGGTGGTTTTTACATGCTGCCGCTCGGCTTATTGCCGCGTGATAGATCCACGCGCGCTGCTACAAGGCTCACTGGCCTTACTCCACCGGGTGTCAGCACAAACCAGCTCATGCTAAATATCATCCCGGATTTGCTGAGAGCCTGCGTTGATGGGATTCAAGGAAGGTCACCAGACGGGGACGAAGTGAGGATTTTTATAGATGTTGTTGGATTTCTCGGCGATTACCTGTAGTCGGCGCATGGTGTTGACCTCTTAGGACATCACGCTAATTCACCCTGCACTGCATGTTCTGTACGCAAACACAGGGGTGCAGATAGAAGATCTCTTGAATATACAACCATTTTACATGCTTCCAACTCTTCTGTCCTTAGAACTGCCGATCGGCATTGGGCCCTTCGCGAGAGCGGTATTGACGACAATGATTGTAATCTTTTGGGAATGTATTCAACCACGAGAGTAAGCAATGAGTCATGCCCACTGCTTAAGCTTCATTCTGAGCTTCAGAAAGTCCGATCGGACATTCAAAGGGCCAATCATGGTGGACCAGTTGTGTCTGGGCTTTTCGACCCGTACCGATCGAATATCATCGCTCCGGACCATCTGCTCAGCGGATTAGCCAAAGATATTATGTAAACTGCTTTTGCTGTTCTGCCTGGCAAGGAGTGGAAACAAAGAATGGATTATATGGTTTATTCTGCGCTTAGTGAAAATGGGCTCATACGGCAGTGTTCGACGTACCACGTTTCAAAAGGAACCCTGCATGGGATGAGTCTCTCATCAACTTTTTGCATGCTTCTGTGCTGTGTTCCCGTTTACAGAAACATCATCAACGCCCTGAAGTTGGAAGATGAAGTACAAGGACGTGTTCTTGAAGCGCTCGAGTGCCTGAACAGACTGATTGGTTTGACGTATTGGTGGCCGGAGCAGGGAGTTGACCACCCTAATGATGTTGCATGCTTCGATCTGACAAAATCAAACAACAAATACATTTGCAATATTCAAGATCTCGCCGTTTCGTATCTCGAACAAGTAGATGCGCTATGTGTGGAGCTGGAGGTTGCACGGAAACAATTAGACAAACCAAACTTACACAGACTTCTCGAACTGTACTTCCATTCGTTACCAGCATTTGGTCATGTCAAGCACTTTACGGAGCTTGTACTGGAGAACGCGCACCAGCCTCTGAAGCGGTGTATAACGAAAAGCAATCATCATAACTCACAAATTTCTGCTGTGGCGCACTGTTTGGGGAATGACTGGCAGGGAAGGATATCACTCTTGCATGAAGGAGTTAAGAAAAGTAATTCAGATTCTGAAGAAAAATACAAACGAGGTCTCCGAAGACTGCTTATAGGTAGCCAAATGACCGAAATGGTAGAACCGAACGAAGAACATCACAGGTTAGTTAAGCAGGCAGACGAGCTCGTCAACGCTGTCCTAGTAGAACCTCTACTTCATATCGTGCAGGGAGAAGGAAATGCCTTCCGTTTACATTCAAATGAGGTTACATGGAAGACATCTGGGAATTTGAAAGGAAGTGATATGAAGGCTATGCAGATCGGCACGAACGCTACCATAGATGTACAAGAGCTCCTTTGCCATGGAGAAAAGCTTCTCCGAAAGTACTATTTGGAGTATGGCTACGGAGAACAATGGGCTGCACATCTTCGCAAGAATGCGAGGAGAGTTCGCAATATGAAGTTTGGAAATGGTGGTCAGCAGTCGGCTTCGCACGAGTTAATCTATACTGGATGCGTAGTGGAGACATTAGTATCGCCAGAGTGCATCCAAAGACCTGATCGACTGTTGTTTCCACAAGAAAATGGAATAGTTACAGTAGCACGATTTGCTGTGATTGGTATTATTGAAAGGGAAGAGGAGGAATCACCATGGGCAGTGGTAATTCGATGTGATTTATCAAATGGCTTTCTCCGCACGAGACCGAACATGAATACCGCAGATTTCCAACTATTGTACCTCACGAATGCAGTCCGACGCATATCGATTTTCCATGCATGTGGCCATGATGGAGTTTTCCACTGTCAAATTGACCAGATATCCAAGCGGGTGGGACACAAGGGCAATATATTTTCTGGGGAATTATTTCACTGGTTTGACAGGAAAGCTGGATATCCACCACGAATCGCATGAATCGGGCAGCTAATCATACAAAAATTCTTGAGGGCAGAGAAAATGGTATATATTTTGATCACAGTTATTGGTTACTGTTTCCCATTTTTAATAGTTCGAAGATATTGTACTTTCAGCTAGCAGGTCAATAAGTCATACCCGTAAACCTTTTGTTTCCATAGCTTTTGACTCATTACTTTCAACGTAATTCCTCTCTGGATTCAGCTTCTGGTAGGCATCGAAATCTATCGTTACGTTCGAACAGGTTTATTGCTAACAACATCTTTTTTGCTACAGAAATCAGTGTCTACAGAAAGTATCAGTGGTTGTGCATCCAACGCATGAATTACTTCGGTGGTATTAAAAACAGTTGTTCCCCAGTAATGAGCTAACTACTGTGCATCTGTTCGACCATCACTCTGAATCAGCACATGTTTTGATTCCGGGGCAATGAAATTGTTGCTCCAAACAATAAAATGATGCAATGTCCAACTATAATAGTATCTCTTGTAGCACTAGCTGTGTTGGATGCGAAATCCATCTATCAATGCTAGCAACCAATGAGTCTGATGACAATTACTGATTGGCCTTTTGCTTCAAAGAGTGTATATTGTTGTTGTCATAATACAGATCCGTTGCTCCCTAGCATTAATCAATTGCTGCAATTTCAATACATCCCACTCTAAAAACCATGGCATCATATCTGAATGACATCGTTGTGACGCCACCATTTGCAACCGCCGTGGCACCTGTGTTGGTGTTGCCTACTGGAACAATCACCTTCGGGCCTACTCATGGAATTCACCCATGAAAACTGCCATCACCACCCTCGTACTCTCCGCTCGCACCACACCACACCCCATAAAAAACCATCGTCGCCCGCCCAAGTCCGCCCCCTCGTCCTCAAAACCTCGCTCTCACGCACCAACTCGCCGCATTATCT
This sequence comes from Chondrus crispus, assembly GCF_000350225.1. Lineage (NCBI taxonomy): Eukaryota > Rhodophyta > Florideophyceae > Gigartinales > Gigartinaceae > Chondrus > Chondrus crispus. Next base: position 192,476 of record NW_005178719.1, on the reverse strand, counting down.
CGACCCCCTCACCCCGAACCAAACCGCATATCTCTAACTTCATTGCCACCCCCCAATCTGGGAAGAATACCACCACACCACTCACCCAAACCTTCTATGATTGGCACTTGAGGCTGAGCCACGCCCCCCCCCCCCGCCTGCGAATTAAAAAATGGGTCGAGGAGGGACGCTCCCCGAGCTCCCCCCCCCACTCCCGAA